>NW_009914060.1:0-13538 GCF_000696875.1 Nestor notabilis
TGAGGGCGTTGCTTCATCCTGGGTCAGGTCGGTGCTGCCGGTGCTGATAACTCTCTTGGTCTAAATGGTGCCCGGCTCGGGCTGCACAAGTTCTCACGGCCGGTGCTGGCCAGTGTTTCCTCCCTTCACTTGATTAAGGCAAAGTCAGGTCCCTCAGCAAGTCTGGGGCTGTCTTTTCGCCCCATAACTTGGACATCAGTCACTGGCTTCCAGTTCTTTTGTGTTAATGATCTTAAACTGATCCTAAACCAGTGTGTAGACCTTGCCCAGCCTCCACTAGATGCCCTCAAGCTGTGTCGTCTCTTCGCCACACCCATGGCTTGCACCCTCAGCCAGGACACTGTCATCTTACCTGCAATGACACCTAATCTTTAGTGCACAGCTGCATCATAGAATCAGCTCGGTTGGAAAAGACCTTTAAGATCAAGTCCAACCTTCACCCCAGCAGTGCCAAGTCCACCACTAAACCATGTCACTGAGGGCCTCATCTGCACAGTTTTTGAACGCTTCCAGGGACCATGATTCCACCCCTGCCCTGGGCAGCCTGTTCCAATGCCTGACCACCCTTTTGGTGAAGAGATTTTTCCTATATACCCAGCCTAAATCTTCCCTGGTGCTGCTTGAGGCCATTACCTCTTGTCCTATCGCTTCTTACTTGGGAGAAGAGTCCAGCGACCTCCTCACTCCATCCTCCTTTCATGTAGTTTTAGAGAGCAATAAGGTTCCCCCCTAAGCCTTCTCTTCTCCAGACTAAACCGTACTAGTTCCCTCAGCTGTTCTTCGTAAGGGCTGTGCTCCAGACCCTTCACCAGCTTTGCTGGAGAGTGCAGTTGCAATGACAAGCATATTAACTGGGCCCATTCCCTGCTTTGCTTCCCTCCTTGCCCCCTGCATCAGCTCATACCTCCACATTTCAAGCCAGCAGCTCCTTTGGCCCATCCTGGACACCCAACACGTGTGAAGAGCAAACTCCATCACCAACTTACACAAATAGACTGTGAGGGATCCTGGAAGTCACTTCACTCATCCCCTGCCCACAGTCAGGAACACTCTTACCTCTCTGTCATCTTGCCATCCTCTTCAAATCATCCTTTAAGGCCTTCTCTATCTCTGTGCCTTGAAATACCAGACAAATCTAAACACCACAGTGATGACTGGTGGCCACTTACTGACTGCCACTCCAAGCAAGAAGGGCTGCTTGCACTTCCCCGGCTGCCTGGCTAGATCTGCCTGGTGCTCCTGCCTTTAATTGCGTTGCCAGCTCTTCAGGCTGGATTTATCTTTTTGCTCTGTTCATATGCAGCCTTGAACTCAGGAGGCCTGAATCATGAAAGTAGCATGTCAGAACTATAAAAATACCAACAGCAAACTGTTTAATAATAGAAAGAGTTCCTTTAAGCCCTCTTAGATTTGGCATCTCTCAGCCTCCCACCCACATAAGCAAGGATAATGTGAAGTTTTACTTTTAAGCTTAGCTGAATCACTGTGATTCGTCAAGCCTTTGGTGACTAATGTATGGTTTGCCAGGAGCCCAGGAGAATGAATTGAGGGCTGTGTGTTCCTTGGATCTGTCCATGTCCCTCCTTATCGGGGCTGGAAAGTGGCTGAGACATGCTTGAAATTACACTAACCCCAAAGCCTGAAATTTAGGGTTCACAGCCTACCTGTTTCTGGGAGGATGAGGGAGATGAGCTCTTTTCACCACTGGCCTCTGCATCTAGCAGTAAAACATGTTTTTTTCTCAGTCTAGACAAGCACTGTATGGCTCGTAGATGAGTGCATATCCTTTTTGGGTCAGCCTCTTGCTGTTACCCAGGTTTGGTAAGCAGCACAGCAAGCAGAAGATTACCTCTTTCCCATGTTTTTGGGGAAACCTTTTTCCCATCTGAACATCTGCAATAAGCAGAGGCCACATCCTGGCTTCTGCCACTCTCAGTGACACTTGTGAGAGCCATACAAGTTGTCCTCCAAAGACTGCAGGACAGCAATGTGAATTCTTTTGGCAACTGCATTTTCAAAGAGGTTCTTTTTAATGGCACAGCTATCAGCTGTCAAAGAAGGCACCAAAACCAGTTTGAGATGTGTTTTATTAAATATTGTCCCTGTTTCTGTAATGTTCATATCTGAGCATCTTATGTGAGCGTGCATGTCTCAAATGAACACTGCAGGACACTGAAAACGTCACCTACAGATTAATCTGGCTCACTCCAGGCTTCTGGCAAAATGATCGAGGGTGATCAATAGATACCCTGTGGCTTCCCCATCAATGCACATGGCCCCTGTAGCATCCTGGCTGGGAGCAACTCCCCTCTCCAGGGGACATTTCAGTCAGTGGCAGAGCTAGGAAATGCAAAGGTGGACAACTGCCGTGGAACCCTGGGCAAGCACTGGGTCATGGAGATGGGGAAAGTGTGCAAAAGGGCTGATAGCTGCTGATCAGGGTCACCTTATTTGCTCCTGGTAGCACAGCCCATTCCAGTCTCAGTCCCCCACTGCCTCAGGACCAACAGAATCAGCCCTCTGTCAGTCTAAGAGTGAATGTGTTTCAGGAGCAGCTCTGGAGTCTTAATTGCTTGTCCTATTTTAGACATTTTGGGATGGTTAGAAGCAGCCCAGAGGAAATAGGGTCCATACTGTGGTGATGTCTGGGCTGTCCTCATTTACACAAAGGACTATCTTTGAAGCCTGGGTGGAAAGGGCAGCTCAGAGCTTCCAGCTGTGCCCTCTCTCCTATGGCTGGATCCCCTGTGCTGCCACCAGCAGATGCAGAAGCCTGGTCTACAGTTACCTGTAAGTTTTATTTGTTTTAAAAACCCAACAGTTTCTTAACAAAGCATCATTCATTCAGCACAGATGTGCAGCCACCTCTGGACTGATGGATGAACAGAGCTTTACAAGAAAGCAGCAAACTGGTGGGGTAGAGTAAGCTAGAAAATACAGAATAAACCCCTCAGCTCCTTGTTGCAGCTCCAGGGGATCCCCTGTGTGAATAAAGGACTGAGCCCATCCTAAGTATGAAGTATGAGGTCTCTGCCTGTAGTGTGAGCGTCAGCACAGAGGAGGAGGGTCCCACTGACTGCCTCCCCAGCCCTGCTCCCACTCCCTCCTTCCCAAGTGCCCATGGAGCACAGCTCCTTTTAAAGCAATTGATTTTCACATGAGTACGGCACAAAGAAACATCACCTTATTTTAGGGGTGACTCCTTTAGTTCTGTTCAGCTGCTTATGCTGAATGCAACTTTTAAATGTCTTATAATACACATGACAAGTAGTTTTGTATCACTGTTTTCTACTTAAACAGTTAATAACATGACAACCCAAATCCTTTAGTTACTAATGCCACCGGTGGGACTCATTAACCAACATGAATACACATTTAAGGGAATACTAATATTCACAATGTACATTTTTATATTCATGTTGTCATTCTTAAAACCACAGCTCAGTTCATGTATTCTGTTGGAACGTTTGTAGAGGATTTCTCTCTCCCTTTTCCTCTAAACACATATACTATCACTGGTGTATCATTCTGGTGAATGATATTAATGACAGCTTGTCATCATGGAAAGCTATTCCTAGCTGTCAATTAAAGGGTGTTTTGAAAGAAAGCAGCTCATTCAACCCCAGTGGGAGCAAGCGTGTCTCACTGTTTGACAGTGGCCCCCTTAATGAATTTGGGAGCAGCAGCAACAGCAGCTCTATGGGGCCAGAAGGTTTGCAGATGCAGCACAAGGCTCTTGGGTGACAACAACAGGGGATTTTAAAGATGCTGATGTCCTTAGTAAAGGAAAGAGGGTTTCAGATCATAAAAGCAATCCACATGTAGGAGTAAAGCCCAAGAAAGGGGTCCTAGGGACACCAAGCCATACTCCTGCATCTTGTGATATCGTTTCCCATCCAACATCCCAGTAGTTTATAAACCTCCATCTTCATACATGTTTGTTTACTTGCCTGTGCTAACCCAAGTAGAGGGCTTCTTCAGGTCGTCTCTGCCTGAATGATGGGAAACTATCTAATTCCCAGATAAAATATATTCATAGCCAGTATAGATTAATGTACTCTGGCAAAATGATCCTTTGCTTTAACATGTGGTTTGTTGGGTTTTTTTTTTTCTCCCCTGGTGTACTTATAGGCAGCTCTTTGATCCCAGTCATCTTTTTGTTTTGCTGGGCTAAACAAACCATTTTATTCTTGTGCCTCATCTCCACCTTAGTTTTCCATTTCCCACATCATCTTAGTAGACCTTCTTTGCACCTGCTCCAGATTCAATTAGGTTTCCTTGAGCACGAGTGCTCAGACTGGTAGATGGTATTCCTGAGCTGGGGTCTAAGGCCTCGTACAATATATGTCACTTGACCCTATAAATATCACTCATATAAACATGCTTGATTTCTATATTTCACCCCTCAACAGGGTGGTCCACTCTCAGGGCTTTCTTGTTCCTTTTATTTTCCTAAGCACTCCTTGCACAGTAATAAAAATGTACAGACTCAGTGGGGATCTGTTTTAACTTCAAATGTGCTGATTCAGTTCAAAAACCATTAATTCAGCCGGAATCAGGGCCACGGGGTGGAAATCCTTTTCCAGTTAAAACAGAGGTGAGAGGGACAGCCTTTGGCAGGCTAGGAAACGAAGTGCATTAGAAAAACATAGCAGGACATCAGAAAGTGGCTAGTGACTGGGCTATGTAAACAGAGGACCAGGGAGTCTTGGACATTTCAGATCAGGGTGGGATGTCACCATAGGAAATCTGCTGTAGCTTGAATTTAGGCAAAGCTCTGGAGTTTGGTGCATGGGAGCATTCTATTTCTCTTGCCTGTGCTTTGCTGAGTTGGACACGATGGTCCATGATGGACCTTGCACTGACATCACACACAAGGTGTTGTATGAAAATGGCCAGACACACTGGTCCTATCTCAGAAAATTCCCTTGTTATTCAAGAGCACAAGAGGATGCAATGAAATGCAAAGCAAACACAAACTGTGTACCTTGGGCTGCACACCACCATGGTTCCCCTCTGCAGGGGTGCAGACCACAGAGTGCTTGGTTCTGGATGTGAAACTGCCACTAACATAAGTGCTTCACAAAGCAGGAGCAACCCTGGGTAGGTGGCTTGGGTAAGGAAAAAGGGTTAAAAGTGCCCAGTGAATCCAGCTTGTGTCCCTTACACCCACTTTGTATGTGGTATGAGCAGGAAAGCTACTTACATGCATCAGGAAGGCATCAGCACCAAAGCACAAAATAAAAGACTCCTCAGCAGAGCATTTCCACATGATATTTGGCCAAAGGAAAATGAAGGCTGAACATCAGGAGAAATTTCCTGAGGCTATGATGCATTAAACTGTGGGATCACCTCCCGAGAGGAGCGGTGGGAACCATGAAAGCAGCCACTTACAGCATCATAAAACGTCCCATCGGTGCCAACCCGATTCCAGTTCAAGGGAGCTGCACTGAATCATCTACCATGCCTTTTCCAACTCTTGCTCCTAAAAATCATACCCAAGAAGTACAAAAAAAGAAGGACAAGCAGTGATGTCAATTTGCGAAAGAAATACAACCTTTTTTACATTATTGTATGTTGTAAAACCCTTGTGCTCACACCATATACTTAATCTCCATATTCCAATGCCATCCACAAAAAAATTCAGGCTTAACCCTGGTAAAAAAATATTGTACAGTTGGGTGCAGTTTATTCTTTATATTTTAATGGCTATAGCAAAACGCCATTGCTAACTAGTAAAAAAAAAAATTGAAAAAATAAAAAGTTGAATGTGTTTTACAGCTATGTCGTCATGGGAAAGCTGTATTTCAAAGTGAGGGCATCAACTGCAGTGAAATGGGACATTTTTAAACATTTGAAACATTTTTAATGGGACATTAAAAAAAACAACACTTCACCAAAATCTCTTTGCCAGTATTTTAGGTAATAGGGTTGCAGTGTATAAAGGAAGGGCTCTGATGCCTGCACAGGCCACCCAATACTGAGCCGCTGCTCAAGTGCCTTGAACTCTAAGTGTAAATGGAAAAAACATCTAAAATTAAACGTTTCTCCTGGAGGAACAACTTGCTGATAAAGCAAATCTTCCCATAGGACAAACACACCTGCTGGAAGGTAGAGAGACATTTTTATGTGTGGGATTTTAACTTGAGATAAAATACTTTTCACGGGCAGTCATATGGAAGACAGCTGGCCAAAAATAATAATAAAGGAATTCGTGTCTCTTGGGAAATTCTGAGGTTTAAAAAAATACGATTTTTGACCTAAGCTGAGACAAAAAGTTTAGCTCTCTGACTTTTTTCATTTAATGACATATTCCCAAATAAAAATAGTGTATTTCTTTTCACTTTACTGCTTTGACTTTTCTTTTGTTTTATTATTACATAATTCTAGAAGTCCAAACCATCCATTACACCATGCTGTTACGTTTCCTTATACCATACATTACATCAACAGACATAATCTCCACCCTTTTTTAAGATCTCTATTAAACCAGCTAAGCTTCTTCATGAAACCAAATATCAGGAACAACAAGAATCCCTGCCCCAAGCCGGGGGGTCGATGGTTTTTGATGGCTATTTTTCAAATGTGCTTTTAGAAGATAGATGTGAGAGACTAGAGCAGCTGGGAAGGAACATGATTGTTGTAAAAGCCTGAACTAGCTCTTGGGCTCTTGGATGGCAGAACAATGGCCTGGCACAAACCCATCATCACTGGTGGTTTGATTCTTGCTGTGGGCAGAGAAATGAAGCTTTGTGAAGGGAAGGGAAACTTTGCTCAGCTCCTTCAGCTCAGGAGATCCCGTGGTTTTGGCCAAGTGCATGGACTGCAAGGGGTGTAAATGTGTAACAGAGGAGTAAAACAATACTGTCAGAAGGAGATGAAGGGAAGAACATAAGAATATTGTGGATAGTTTCTCAGCAAAAGCTTGGATAATGTTAATACACCCTAGAAAGTGCTCCCAGCTACTCCAATCAGTGTTTTCTAGTAGAAAACTGGTCTGCTGGAAAAAACAAAAATTACCTGCTTTACCATGAAATCTATGTTCATTATTTATTTGGACTCAATCATGATGCTCAGTGCTATGCAAAACTTTCCAGATCCCAAAATCCTCTAAACTGCTCATAGAAACTAAGTAATTACCTGTGTAGCACTAGCCACTGCTGTTCCAAGTGCCCAGAGGCCAGGTTTTCAGAGCATTTCCTAAATTCCTGACCAAAGCAGCTCCTTTCAGGAAACTTAATATCTCATCTCTCTCTCCAGAAACACATACCTCCAAAGGACAACTAAATTCACTGAGGAAGGTGTGTAAGGGCTTAGTCCCTGGTTTAAGGGGCTGAGAGTCAGCCCTTTGCTCTCACATACCTTCCATCAACACTGCTTTAATTTCCTCATTGTCTCCCCTTCTATTTATTCTATTTTCTGCCTCTTTGTCTCTCCTCTCCAGTGTTTGGAGACCCTCTTTCCTTTTCCAGCCTCTCTCTTCCTCCCATCATTTCCCCCAGCTTGCTCCCTCCTTCCTTCCTTTCTTCTTTCCTTCCTTCTCAGCTCTCTGCCTGGAGTTTCTATTCTTTCTTCCCCCCTCCCTCTCTTCCATCAGGGCTTCCCCTTCTGCCACTGGAGGTACCTAGTCTGCCAGGGGTAGGGAGGAGAAGGATGTGCCATATGCAGACAAGACTGAGACACAGACATCCCACTTGCCTGGGGACCAGTTGCAGCTCCTGCATCTCCAGCTACTTTTGGTCCACGGGTACCAGCTGTGTGGATTGCTGTGTAGGGGTGAGAACACCTAATCCTGGCAGACAGTGCAGAGGGGTCCAAAGGCTGGAGACCTTGGCCTCTGTGCTTGCAAGTATCCTTAGAAACCCAAGAGAAAGCATGTGAGACTGAGCACTACATCCTCACCCAGATCTGCTCCTCTGTTACAGCCCTGAGGTAGCTGGGCTTTTGAAATACCAAAATTCCTTTTCCCCCTCAAATATCCTCACCTGGGTGCCATCAGAAAGCACAGCTGAGACCATGTAAATTCGTCACAACTGTGACCCATGCTGGAGGTAGAGACAGCTCTTCCAACTGAAGAGGCCAGTGTAGTAATGTGTTACCTTATCTCTAGTGCCACTGACTTCAGTCTATTTAATTTTCCCTTTGATTTTAATATAGATTTATTGAAAACAACAGTTATCAAAACAAACTGCTCTGGCAAATTGGTGTTTGTCTGTAGCTGTACAAGCACCTATAAAGCTGCCAGTGTATGAAATAAATGGTGCTATATGGGAGGTCAGTTATTGCAATAGAAGTTCCCTAAGGATTTGCACTGGGCAGTTTAATATTTTTCTTATTACTCTCTTTTCTTTTCTACCATTTATGCCTCTCTGTTTAAATTTAAAACATACAGCCATCTGCCAAGACAAGCATCTCTGATAAAATCATCTCTGGTAAACCTTTTCATGAGTGGGCTTCCCTCACAGTACTGGTAAATCCTGATGTGTCCTGTTCAAAAGGCAGACAGGGGCAAGCAGGCCAAGTTTTCTTCTCAAAAGGCTTCACCACCTAGGCCAGCTCTTTTTTTCCCCCTGCTTTTGAAAGAGTTTGTCCTTAACTCATGCTCCTTGAAAAAAACCCATTGATTAAAACCCTGCTTCTTGCCACATTATTTAACCTCCATTCAAATTCTGTGGCTGTATCCCACCTTACACAAATAGTGTCTGTGGGCTCCTCCCTACACATGGTTCTAAAAAAATCAAATCCAATCATAGCCTAAACCCGTTCATCAGGAGAGATAAAAGGGTTTCTGTACTGATCTTCACATCAGGAGAACACAAATCAAATAACATAACTGTCAAATGAGGAGACGAGGTGTTTAAATGCCTATAGAAATAGGAACTCTAATTACGGAAACATCTATAATGTAACTAATATTATTTACATTAGAGCAATGCTAATCCAGATGAGGGTTAGTGTCCCTGCTCCTAAAACATCACAGTTTAAATAGACAGTGAGAGGATGGAGGGGAGCATCAGCATGCTTATTCCTGCTCAAAGATGAGGGATGGAGGCAAACTCCTCATGATGGAAGAGGATGAAAGCGAGCCAAAATGTGCAATAATAAAGATGAGTTTAGATGCAGCCAGAGAGAGCAAGCGACTTGCTCAGCCTCACACAAGCTGCCTGCGGGGTGGTGGGAAATGAATAGAAACCGTGGATGGCTTATATGAGTCTCTTACTCACAAACACATTACTCAGCAGTGAGCAGAGCTTGGATCTCACTGAGTCTTGCACTGTGCTCTGCAAGCATCCAGTTCACTGGGAATGAGCTCCTACTGCCACTGCTTAAAGCCAGGTTGGTGATTTTCAGACCAGGCTGCTGCAGTTGGACCTTTGTCTCTATATAAGGTGCACAAGCCATCATTTGGGGGCTCCAGGGAACAAGGCATCTTGATTGACAAAGAAAGGGTTGAACTGATGGAAAGCAAGCAAAGCCTTCCATCCTCTGGAATCAGTGACTCACCCCATCAACGTGCAGACAACCCACCCCATGCTCAGAATTGAACCTTCCGGCCTTGATGTCTATTCTCTGGAGGACCTCGCCCAGCTTCCCCAAGCCAAAAGCCTCCTACTCTTTATAAGTCTGTTCAAATTGAGGATAAAACATTAATTCAAGTGCTTTGTCCTTTATCCACTGTGGTCCCCAGCTCTGGCCACTGTTTTCCAATTTCTCAGAGTACTGGTGAGAGGATATCTTCTTCCTCTCCTCCATCCTGCCCCTTCCCACTCTCTTCTCAGTGTAAAAGCTCAACATTTGCAGCTACGAGTCCTTTAGAAACCACTTCTAGTCCTTCCTGTCTGGCCCAGCTACCCCAATACAACCTGGGGTTGGATATGACCTGTTTAGACTGTATTCTGTTTGATGAGAATTGCTGAAGTGGAGACAGAAAGAGCAAGTATGACCTCATAGATAAAGCTATCGCAATTTTGAATATTAGCTCTGATCTCTTCTTAAAGGTTCTCAAACATTTCTCATCCCCTTCAGAAACTTGCTGTAAACAGTAACAGTCCCCCATACCTAAAATCAGGCAATTCTGCATTTAGAAGGAAAGGATCAACACAATTTGCCAGCGGACCTGGTAGATTTCCCAAGGATCTAGTAAGACTTCAGCATGATAGGGAAAGCCAGCAGATGAGAAGCAGAGCATTAACAAGTCTGAATGACACGTGCAGCCAGACTGTCTGCTTCACTGACAATTGATGCCATCCCCATTACTGTGAAAATATTGTAAGCATGCTTCCATAGCACTCTGCAGCTTATTGCTACAGATAGCCAGTGTTTCGTGTCATGGCTTATGGCTTTTGTGAGCTGGTGTAAAATGGCTTGCTGTTCCCAGGTTCAAATTTACTGGTGGAGACAGCTGATGCACAGCCACAGTGTGCCTCTCCAAGCATCTTGTATGCTTTGGGATTCTGCAAAGTAGCAATTGTATTATAAATACTCCTCTGGCACAGCTAAAGAGACAGTCTTCACTAGAGAAGCTCACGTTAAGTCTCACTGTTGAGGATCAAATACAAGACAAAGGAGAGGGAATCCCACTAACAAGATCTTCTGAACTTGTGCAAGGAGAGTGCAAGGACCTCCACAGGTGCTCCTCTAAATAGGACCACTGGGAGCCCAAGACTGAGGTATTTAAGATAGACAATTTATTCTCACCACCTCAGCAGTGCTGGAAGAAAAGCAAGTGGGAAAGCCAGGGGTCAGCAGCCCCTGGGCAGTGGGAAGGTGCAGTGGAGCACCCCATAGCAGCCCTCGGGCAGGCAGCAGAGGGCTGAAGGAGTGGATCTAAGCAGGCAGGGACCACGGGCAATTCTCTCAAGTAAGGATCTGCTACAAAAACTGTTGAGAAACAGAGCCCTAGAGCAATCTGCTTGTTTCTGTTAATATTCCCTCTTCACACTCACTCTCCATTTCTTTTCCTTTCACTCCTGAAGCATCTCATAAGGCAAGACAAGCAGCTTGCCTCTCCTGGCAGTGGAGATGTGACACAGGAGTGTGGTTTCACATCTTCACATCCCTCTTACATCCTCCACCTACAGTGAAAAGTACCCTGTAAGGAGAACAGCTGTGGCGGGTAGGCAAAGCAGGGGATGAAGGAGAGGAAGGAACAAGAAGAATTGGAGGCTGAGGCAGAGCATCACTGTGAATCATAGCAATTTCCTCTGATCCTGTTTTATCATTGGGGGTGGGAATGTAAAAGATGCAGAACCTGTGTGAACAAGGTCAAATTAAATCACATTTCCAGGCTGGGAAAATTACTTTTGCCTGCAGCAAGAGAGGTGCACAACAGGAATGAAGGAGGGGAGGTTCATGCCACCAAGCATGCTGTATCCAGCTAATGCAAGACAGAGGGAATTTATAATTAGCCCACTGAAATACATCCCTGCAGGATTGCAGTGGAGAGGGGGGTCAGACCAATTGAACATGTAAGAGAACAACCAACTGAGATCTGATTTCAAACCTATTGCTCCTTATGGAAGACAGCTCTTCCTTATCTCAATGGACATGTGTTTCTGTCTAATGAGATAACATTACTCAACAGTGTCAACTACCCACACACAGGGAAGGCTTAAGAGAGAGACCCTGAACATCTCCAGGATAGTCAAACCTGTCTCAGCTTCAAGAACATCAATGGGAGAAAGACACAGATGCTACTGAAGCTCAAGATTTCCTACAAGAGCTCACAAATTTTCAGGTCTATTTAACATCTCTTGATCAAAGCCTATGTCTGTTTCTCAGTGGCACAGCCTTAAGGGAGGAGGAACAATGCCATGAGTAGGTGTCTTGATGGACCAGTGGAAGGATGAATGGGACGGAGTCTTCTGAAAACCAGCTTAAGAACACAGGACTGGAAGAAGTCACCTTTCACATACTTCATATAGAACAGGGAGAAATTAATACAAACTGCCACACTGCTATGTATGAAGCATTGCAGGCATGAGGGAATAGGTGCGTCTGCCTTAGCTAACTCTCTGTCTTGGTCTTAACAAAGGAAAGTGGGGGAAATGGTGTGTGCAGGTGATGGCTCTTCAATTTTGAGATGCCTATTCTGGGATGTTTTCATTGGATTTTTGAATCCTGGTATCCCTCATTCCCTTCAATTTTGACAACACAAAACCACAGGAGTTTGGAGGTGGACCAAACCCAGAGTTCACCTAGTCCATGTCTTGCCCCTGCTGGTAGGGGCACTGCCAGGAAGCACAGCTGGTGTGCAAGAAACCTTGCAAGGGGAAACTACACTGGCAGGACTAATCACTCCCTGGGCCAGTTTCCTCTTCAAGCCAGCTACTGGTCCAACCTGAATGTAAGGCTTTATGCCCTTTCCAAGGTTTATTGTTTCTATTTGTTGTTAAAATTCAAGCTGTTCTTATTATTTGAATCATTTTGTGAATTCCGGTAAACTCTGCCTTATTGATCCTGTGGGAAGGTTGAGGTCTGCAGGAAAACTGCTGATGCAATGAGATGTTCCTCCAAATTGAGGCAGGCATCTGAAAGGTTGGGAGATGTGGGGCACTGGGGCTGGATGATGGGATATGAGGCATTGAGACTGGATGGAAGGAAAAGCTAGCTAAAGATAGAGCTGGGCCAAGATAAAGAAATTTTGAGTGTATCACTTTCTGAACAGGCTCATGTCTGACAGAAAGCTAGTTTGTTGCATGTATTTGCCTGCTTTAAATAATTTACTGCTAGAGTAATGTGAGCTGGATTAAAGGACAAAAGAGGGGCAAGAAAAAGGAATGGGAAATGCAGGTGAGAAGTGACTCGTGAAAAAGACCAGTAGAAAGAAGACAATGTGTTTCTTGGAGGAAGATGGGCAATTTACCAGAGGGGGAATAGTGAGAACCAGGCACAAAGTCCTGGAAATCAGCAGCAGGGATCTATCTCAGTGTGAAACCAAAAATTTTCCAAAGTTGTAAGAAGAGATTATGAAAATGGCCTTGGAAGCCAGGTTTGGTGACTGAGCTAAGGTAGATCTGGAGGAGCTCTGGAGCACATCACCCTCTCAGAAAGGGAATGGAGAATCTCAAGGAGGAATAAGGCTCAGTTGGGTCTGCAGCAGCACCCTC
This sequence comes from Nestor notabilis, assembly GCF_000696875.1. NCBI lineage: Eukaryota > Metazoa > Chordata > Aves > Psittaciformes > Psittacidae > Nestor > Nestor notabilis. The sequence goes on from NW_009914060.1 coordinate 13,110, forward strand.
CCTCCTGTGAGTACCCTGATGAGAGAGCAAAATCTCTGCTGGGGCACCAGATGTGATGGGACAGAGCAGAAGGAGGCTGGGCAGGCTGCTGGGTGCTCGTACACAGCATGGCAGCAATAGGGACAGGCTTTCCTTGTGCCATGACTCTGCTGGGGCCATGCGGCTGTGGGACCACAATAGGGGAATTCCGCATAGAAGTCCTTGGCTTGATTCACATCCCCAGGGAAGGACCCATTAGGCAGAAATTCCCACTCCCCTGCCCTGCCACAGAGTCTTCTGCAAAGGGCAGAGGGGATGGAGAGGATGAAAGACCTTTCTGCTCTCATCAACCAAACAGAGTCTGGTTTGTTATTTCAGCCTCGATTTTTCCCCTTCAGATTTAACCTCCAACTCCTATTAAACAGACAGATCAGCCTAGGGAAAGCAAGT
>NW_009914060.1:13569-19615 GCF_000696875.1 Nestor notabilis
ATTATTATTTTTTCTAGGGAGGAATACCATCTGGTTGGCATGACAACGGTGCTGTGGGCCACCATAAACACTGGATCATTAGCACCAAAGCATTGGGCTATTATGTAGGCTTGGCCATCAGCACGGCTAAGGTGTGTGGGTTTATGGTGCAATCCCATTCGTACTGCAGCATGGGAATTATCACAGCAGTCACAGTAGTGAGCACTACAGCTGATGCTGACGTCCAGCCTTACGAAGGACTAACTGCATTGGCATGAAGCATTTTCCTTTGAAAGAAGGCAGGCACAAAGCATAGGCTTGTCTTAAGTTACCTATGATGTGTGAGCTGGCTAATATTTAATGCAGTTTCTGGGCTGGACCACAAACATCATAATATTCAGCATTTTGAACTCCTAAACAACATCCCTCTGTCATATGTTATATCATGAGAAAATGAACATGCATGTAAGGCATCAGTGTATTTTCTGTTAGGAACAGCCAGTTCCTATTTCTACAGATGTGCAGGGTGCTCAGCATGGGTCTGAATTAGACCTGTAACCTGTATGTTCTTGGGAAAGAGGAACTTGTCTTTCTTTTTACTGTAAAGCCCCATTTCAGCTTATATATCTGTAGCAGATATTAATAACAATTATGCTGCACTTGGCTGCTGCAGACTCAGACTGATGAGAACATCCCTAACTCACACAAGTTTCCAATTGATTTAATCTCATGTTAGGCTCTAACTAATCATACCAGAGAGCTGCCTTAAAACCTCACTAGATCTGTCCTGCTCAGGTTTGCTTGCCTGGCTAAAAGGAAAGATGGGAGTTAAACTGAACTGAGGTTCCCCACTGAAGTGAGGAGCCCCATGTCTCAAGCCAGGCTATGTAGATAGTGCTGCTTTAGCACTACTTCCATAGTGCTAGAGCAGCCTGTTTGGGCCCTGAAAGCAAACCAACATGTTCCCTGAGGTGCAGTCACAGGAAACACAAAGAAATAAATAAGAAGAGCAAAGCATTGCTCACGCCGTGCTCTTTCCATGGGCCAAAGCAGTACCCTCCACTCAGAGCTGCTCTCGGACATGGCTCCAGCTTCCCCTGACTTCTGAGGCACAGTTCAACAGCTTTGCCTTAGTTTTACTTGATCCCATTAATGACAAAAATGACAAACACATATGTGTTGCCTTTATAGCTATTTCACGCTTTGACATGATCCCGGGCAAGTTACCTATGCTGTCAATGTGATGGATGGTGCACAGAAGGGGGGTTGGACAGGTGTAGCTCTTCTCACAGGGAAATATTTTTCCACACCATTAGCCTGTGGAACTCCTAGCAACAGGATTTTCCTCAGAGAAGGATTCAAAAAAGTCCTGAAAAAAGAGTGGATGCTTGTACAGAAAACAAGTGTCCAGGGCTGTAACAGCAAATGTTAGAAATTATTGATAGGAAAGGATGTTGCATGCTGCACGTGCTTAAATCACACTGCTGGAGTTTTGGAAAGAACTTTCATCAGGAGCAGTATCCCAGAAGTGCCTCATATAGTGCTCTGGACATCTTATCCTAGACACCTGGGTCAATCCTCAGCTTTGGAAAGGATAATATGGCTGATATTCACTTGTGAGCAGTGTTCCTGAAACAGTTGATAGAGCTACTTGCCATCCAGTCTGCAACCTCCTTTATAGAGAAGGAATTTTCCAAAGGGAAGGTTGTATAGGAAATAGTACCACAGGACAATGGTTTATAAAGAACACCTTGTACTCGTTTGCAAAATCCTGGGCATGGTCTCCACTCTGCTGTAGACATTTGGTGATGAGCAAGATTTAAAAGCATAGTGGTCTCTTGCAGCATGTCCTGAGAAGAAGAACCAGGAGGTTCCCATTGCTCTCCTGTGTTACTCAGCAGACTTTGGAAGAGATATAGGTGATGGTGATGATGATGATGTTGGAAAAAAGACACACTTATCTGTTGGCCATAGAAGATTTTTCTAAGCTGAAGAAAAATTTCTCACTACTTGTTCTATGAGTCAACAAGTCATTTAAAGGGCTGTTTTCTCATTCTGGGAAGACTAGTCACTGAGAGTACACCAGCTGTAGATTTCAGACTTCTGGCAGATAGTATGATTTCAACCCTGCCTCTGCCAAATCCTTCCTCTGCAAGAGAGAGGGAACTGGCAAAGGGCAGTCACTGATGGCTCAGAAGATGTAGAGTTCCCATATGAGCTCTCCTAAGCTATGGGAAAATCCTTACACCAACCACTAGAATAAAGCCCAGATCAGCTGCTAAGACCAGAATAATGCTCTCAAACTCATAGGTCAATCTTCAGCTCAGATGTCCTTGCTGACTGCATCAGAGTGAGACATAGCTAACTGCAGAGGCTTCAAGCTCCTGTCCTCCCGCAGTGTAGCCACCAGCTTTATCGATGCTTAAACCAGGGCCACAGCTCTCATAAAACCAGGGGACAAAAACATTTGGGCAGCTGGGACTACCGCCACTGGCAGCACTTTCCAGCATCTTCTTCCAGGAGGGGACGAGTGGTCCTTCTCCCAGCCGTGAGAACAGGGTGGTGGTGGCACGCTGCTGAGACACGCTGGCTGTAGCCAGCAGAGGGCATGGAGATTACACACGCCAGCCAGCCAGCCAGCCAGCCACACCTCGCTGGGAGCGACAGCCGCCTTGGAGCCTAATTGCCATTAAAAGTTTATTTCTAATAATTAATTAACTGATCAAGTTGACGCTTTCCCTTCCTCCATCCATAACTGCTGATGAAAGGATGCAAGGATGGCTTGCATCTAGTGGAGGTGACGGTGCCAGTGACTTCAAGATGTGGTCCCATCTGTGCAGAATTTCTCAGAGTGTCACTTTTGGGGACCCACAGCATCACAACAGGGCAGCTCACAACACGTGCAACGTGCTGTCGTGGGATCCCAGTGTGTTGTTGGTATGCATGTGACGCAGTTTTGCCCCGTGCTTTCTGCAGTTGCTGCTAACATTTATCATATTTCTCAATCTTATTTTATAAAATAGCAACAAGAGGACATAGTGATGACTAAGGGGGTTTCTTGATTTAAGAACTGTGCGCTGGTATTGTAAGAATCCATCAGGCTTCCAGTCGAGGCACTATTCCTAGTGGAATTTACATGTATACCTGACTTTACGCATTATTGGTAATCCTATTGAAATCTCTATGCATAAAGTTAAGTGTATCTAATCAGCTCTGTATGTTGAGGATTGTATATATTAATTTAATTTAGACTTCAGTATTTAGAACAATGAGAAGGCACAGCACTGTGATAGCCCATAACAACTCTAAATTTTGTTTTAATATTAAGAGGGAAAAGAAATAAAGAAATGGAGATGTCCTATTACTCTTAGAGATGAGCAGTACACACAAAGTTAAATCAGATGTTCAAAGTTATTTTAGAGTCCAAATTATCAGTGTAGGGTATATTTCAGTGGAAATTTTTCCTATGGGCCTTTGTGCATATCACAGCTCCATAGTGGTGCAGGAGTCCATGTTTATGGATCCATTTCCAGGATCAAAACCCTCATTAGTAATACAGATTAATGGTAATTACCAATATAAATAACTTGAGTGTATCATCTCATTTTCCTCTGAAGACATTGCTCACAGAAGCTACCTAAATGCCCGACTTGTTCCCTGAATCCAAACTGTATTAAGTTCTTGTGTGACGGTGCCGTAACATAAAGTTAAATAAAGCTGCATAAATTCTTTTTCAAGCCTTGAAAAATGGAGCTTGATTCTCAGCTCGCATAAGTCGGACACTGGATTCAGATCCTTTTTTTCATACTAAGGAACTGAAAAAAGTAAATAAGTAAATAAGTAAATAAATAAATAAACAGCTTTTTGGGTAAGAACAAAAGAAAGTTTAAATCCGGCAGATCATTTTTCATGATGTTCTAAGTACCGAAAATATGGCTTTATAATAAGAGCACTTTTTAAACGAGGATTCTGGTTAAAGCTGTAGCACAAGCTGGGCTGTGGCTGAATGCTTTCCCCAAGATCCCTGGGAGACAATGGCTGGGGTTTAATGTGGCTTCCCAAAGTGTGTCAGAACACTGATGTTATTTAAAATATCATCTCACTACCCTATGGTTCATTTATACTACCCTGTGGAATATTATTATGGGAAGTCCTCAACTGGTTGGTCCTGTTGGCTCAGAGCTGAGTGCCCTGGAAATGTGTGCGATGCCTATTAATTTGGTGTCCCCACACAAATCAGCATGACTCGTGTTGGGGCATATCTGTATATGCAGCCTGTTGGTCGGCTGTTTCCAAAGAGGTATTACAAATGACCAACCCCCTCAAAATCTTAACATTGGTTAGTTAAGGAGTAACTGCAAGATGCTATTCATGAGCAGAATCTATGCCCAGTAGAGTTTGCTCACAATTGTGAGAGACTTTTACCTGAAATATCAAAATGCCAGTTTTTACATGAAGCAGAAAAGTTGCTCAGGAACCTCAGCCCACATTTACCATCATGATACGGCTGACCCATGCCAGAAGGCAGCACTTGCTGCCTGCCCTGCCATCCCCTTGGTCCCACACACACTCTGCAGGGAAGCAGCAATGGAGCAGCAACCTTGAAGGGGAAGAAGCATGGCTCTTGTGACTTAGTGTCATCAGCCTCTGTAGGGCTGAGCTGCAGGTCAGAGCAGGTGCTGGTGGCTATGTAAAGAAAGTACATGAAGCTCCTTCACCCAGGTGCTTTCCCGAGCTGAGGAGCTTGAAATGCCACATTGGTTTATTTTGAAATTTGAGTGTTAAAATTAAAAAAAAAAAAAAAAAAAAAAAAAAAAACGACGCTTGTTTTGGGTCTTTTGGGTTACATTTACTACCATTTCCAAAGATTTTACTATTCACGAGGCATGCAGGCACCCTGTCTGGCAAAGACATAGCTATGAAGTGTTGTAGAAAGGAGTGGTGAGCTTCAACCCAGCAGAGAAGCAAACCACTATGGTCTGCACAGTGCACCCAGACAAGGCCTGTGGCCGCGTTTGTTACCCTGCCTGTGGACACTTTTATAGGGGTTGGCATATTCAGTGATCCCGTGGATTAACAGGCAAAACCAGCCCATGTTCTTTAGTGATGACTCACTGCTTACACAAGAGTTGTTGGATGACATAAGCACATAATCCCTGTTACTCTCACACACACATATAGGATGTAGCCTAAGTGGTTGATGATGCTGATGGAGATGATTTCTTTTTTCAGTGTGTGTTGTACAGTGTGGTCATATTTCAAGAGTGCCAGTGCAGAGCTAGATAAGAGCCAAGAGCCAAGAAATGCTGCCCATACTCTATTTTAAAGAACAACTTGAAATTATTTAGCAGTTGAAGAAATAAAACAAAACAGTTCCCTCCTGGGTGGAATAAATCAGTCTCTTGGATGAATCCCTGGTGTATTTTACAAGAAACAATGAGACAAGTGTTTCATCTGAGCCCTCATCTAAAACTGACTCTTCCATTTCCTACCATGGGCAGTTTTTGCTCAGGACAGTCCCAGGGCTGGCAGGGCAGTTGCCTGTAGCCGAGGTCTTTGTGTGTGCGGGAAGGGTTTATGAAGGGCTGTGACATGCACCCAGGAAACATTCAAATAGCAATGTGCGTGCCGTGCGTGCTGCAGCTGGGGAAACACTGGGAGTGCAAAGTCCCTAGTTTGCTCTCTGGCTTTGCTGCCATGGTCCAAGGTGAATTTGGGGATGGTCACAGGTCTGCCCATCCCTGGGTACCCCCAAGTGCTGGGAGATGCAGTGGGGTGCCTGGGAAAAGCTGAGTGAGCATCCCGGGGAATATCAGCTGCCCCAGGACCAGAAGAGGGGTGTAGGGTGCCCCAGGAGGGGTGCTGCCACCCCGGGGACTCTGCAGCATTCCACTACAATTTGGGAGGGAGATGCGCGGTGGAAAATGTGACAGTGGCAGGAACTGAGAGCGGTGCGGAGGGGTTGAGGGGGGAAGCGGCGCCCCTGGGAGGGCAGCAGCCCCCCGACACCCCGTTTGGGCGACTCCGGGGCTTTGCCTGGCGGCCGGCCGGCTGATGTGCGCCCGGT
>NW_009914061.1:0-39253 GCF_000696875.1 Nestor notabilis
CAAATGCTCTGACCACACCACTCAAATGTTGGAAAGCAAACGTAGGGACTGTGAGAATGAAGTCCTTGGGCCCACTGTAGGAGAGGATCAGGTTTGAGACCATCTTAAGAACCTGAATGTGCACAAGTCCATGGGACCTGATGAAATCCATTTGTGAGTCCTGAAGGAGCTGGCGAATGAAGTTGCTCGGCCACTGTCCATCATATTTGAGAGGTTATGGTGGTCAGGTGAAGTTCCTGATGACTGGAAGAAGGGAAATATAACCCCCATTTTCAAGAAGGAGAAGGTAGAAGACCCAGGGAACTATAGACCAGTCAGTCTCACCTCTGTGCCCGGCAAAATCTTGGAGCAAATTCTCCTGGAAAGAATGCTGAGGCACATGAAAAACAATGAGGTGGTTGGTGACATAGCCTTCGGTGACATGGTTTAGCGTGAGGTGTCCATGCCCATGACAGGGGGTTGGAACTAGATGATCTTAAGGTCCTTTCCAACCCAAACCATTCTATGATTCTATTGCAGTTAGCTTTCCAGAATATTTCCATGTGGAAGCTTTGTCTGGATGAAAGGAGGACCAGATCAGTTGCCTGAGCCATTCATTGCCCTTGCTACTGATGTGCTGTCATGTCTAGAAACCTCATGGTCATGGGCCAAATCAATGCTGCCTGTGGACAAATGAAGGAGGAGATGGATCTACTTGGTCGATGCAGTCCAGAACCAGCAGCTCCACAGGCTGTATACTTTGGACTCACTATCAGTGGTTTTTAAAGAGCATAGCTGTGTATTTCCATTTGGGATTTCCCAAAAATTCTTGTTAGGTGTCACATTGGGGAATATAACCCTGAACAAGAGTAGGAATGACACCGTTACTGGAAAAAGAGGTTTAAGCTGGTAGCAGGTAATTTCACTGGCATCGACCTTTTCTAAAATGCATGGCAAAATTTTATTTCCATTTCCATTTCACCAGCCCTTCCTGGCTGTTTTTGTTTGTTTGCTTTTGTAGATTGGGAGCTATTTAGGGCAATGTGTGTGCTGTGTTTGCTCCCTGCCTGTCGAGACACAAATTGCAGCATCTTCATTTGCATTCATGCTTTGCTGTGGGTCTCAGCAGCTTTGCTGGTGTGGAAATGGAAGCAGGATTTACTCTAGAGACTACAGATCTATATGAATGCACAAATGTGTTACTTGTCCACTAACAGGTACCTTGGGCACCCATGGTTAGAGAAGAGATGAAAGATTTTTGTAGTATATGCAGGATGCCACTGTCCCAGGCTGACACTGAGTTTTAGGCATCTAAATCCCTCTGTGGCTTTGGACCTATGTGACCTACACCTGCTTTCTCAAGAGATTAGACCAAGTGCCAGCGGTTTTAGGGGAAGTTAATATCAAGTATGATTTCTAAATTGCTCTATCAAGCAATGTGACTGGGTCCCACCAAATTACAATAAATTGTGAACAGTAATGCAGGGACTTTCATAAAGCAAATATCTCCACGATGTGAAACTGAATAGAAGCTACTCCATACAGATGAACTTACAGTAACTGCTCATGGAGCAGCTAGGTCATACCTTGCAGCGATCAGCACGTCTCCTCTTCTACTTGATGCCTTCTGCGTTTGACAGACAGGAAGCTGGAGAAAATAACTCTCACCCAAGTTCAGGGTCGTTGGTCCCCTCTGGATCTGTGAGATCGGGATTCCTTAGACCTAAGCCTCTTTCTGCTTCAGATGACAGTGAGCCCAGGTTACAGTGGCAGTTCAAGGGAGGAATATCTCGCATACCCTGTGGGGAAGCACAGAGAGCTTTCCGTGCTGCCATGAGCTTCCTCTGTGTCTTGTAATTCTCTAGCTCAGTTCTAGCTCTAAATTTACTTCCTTGCTTTTTTCATAAAAAGTGGGTTATTTCAGGCTCCTGGATCTTGCTTGAAGTCATGCCTATCCATGCTGTATAACTTCAGAAAGCTTGCCTATTTCACGGTTTTCACAGCAGGTTTAGTAAAGACACTGTATCTCCCTAGGAACTCTGTTTTTCTTATACGTTGGTATGTAGGCATTTCCCTTATCAGTTTTATATTTTTATTTCAAATCTTATTTTATTGCAGGCGAGCTCCTTTAGATCATACAGTTTCACACCAACTGCTCTAGAGGTGCAACAAGACAGGAGCAGTAAGCAGAAGTGAAGGGTGCCTGGAGCCAGCTGCTCTTTGGCAGCCCCCGTTGAAATGGTGCAGAGAACAGACCCTTCCTGTCACCAGTGCTGCTGCCAGCAATGCTGGCCCCAGGCAGCATATGAAGGAGTCCCCACTGACAACAACAGTGACTGCAGGATAAACTGTGCAGGACAATTTCTACACATTTCTCCTTGCCTTTGCTCACAGCAAGGGGGTTGGAACTTGATGATCTTAAGGTCCTTTCCAACCCAAACCATTCTGTGATCCTATGTACACCTGTCCAGTATAGCATCCTGGAATGAAATCCCACAGCATCATGTGCCTATTATTGGTGCCATTAGAGAGCTGCCCGCTTGGCCAGTCCCTCTCTAATTCCACTTGCAAGTGGAATACCTGAGGGAATGGAGTTAACCCTGGAAGTGATAGTCCCAGTATCAGGGTACCGTGTTTCTTTGATGAGACTTGACATGGCATGGGATGCTTCATACAGGCTCCTTGGGGATACACAGGGAAGTTCCCTGTGATCTCTTATGGCTATTCTTTCTCCCACAGTGAGAGAGAATAGCCATATTCTCTCTGACCAGGGCACCCTGAAGCTGATGGGGAAAAACATCCTGCCCATGAACCACCTTTCTGGAGCTGACAAGTAGGGACTGATCATCCTTCAGCAAGGAGGTAGCAGGAACTTCTGCAACATACACAGACCAAATGGATGGATTTTATTGTTTCCAACACAAACCTTCCTTTGAAAGTGATCCTCCACATTCACAGCATGGCAAAGCTGCAGGTGAATTGAGTGTAAAACAAAATTAATGACTTTTCTCACATGGCCATGAGAAAAGGCATGGTTATACTGAAAAAAGCAACACCATCAGCCACTGTAGAGGTGAAAGGCTGATTTACACCCTCTCTCACGCTTGTATGGCCACGGCCACAGCAACAGCACTGGAGCAAAGTAAGCAGTGTTTGGCCACTCTCCACTGGTTTATTGGTTGTGGACATAACTAGTAATAATTCTTTGGCAGTTTATCAAGAGAGTAATGGTAAGAAAGGCATGAACAGGAGTCAGGGTGTACTTAAAGGAAAAGATTGTGTTAGTGGCTGCTGTAATGACAGGTTAGTGCAAAAATCACCCAGGTCTATGGAGACTTTGTGCTTACCAGATGTTCCATATTTAAGACTCCCGCAGTTAGCTTTTGAAGAGGTAATTTAGACAGGATAAGTTTCAGAGTTAATCATTATTGTTACATATTTGAAACATGACCTCGTATTTGCAGCGTAATTAATGATGTTATGACTCCTGCACAGTGGTTTTAAATAGTCTTCAGCAACGTCTATAATTTGAATTGGTTAGGAAAGATAATCTTATCTGCCCCTACAAAAGAAATGCTTTGGCTGTGCTTGTCATCATCCATTCATAAACTCTCTATGTTTTAGAATATCTTTGCAAGAAATCTGCCAGGGTGAAGCTGAAAAAATGCTTCAAGACATGGGAATTTGAAACGTTTCAACAGATCAAAGATGAACCCTTTTTTGCTATGCACTGCAGACAAACAGACCTCCTGTCATTATCTTACCCAAACTGTGTAATTCACAGTAACATAACTCATGTTGTGTCCAACAGCAACTCAGTATTTCCATGAGGCAGCTCTATTCATAGTAAATAGGTAACTATGCAAATTGATGAACGCTTATCTGTAATCAAGAAAGAGAAAGAGAGGGGAAATCAAAGTTTTAGATCCTCATTTGGATGCATAGGATATGCTTATACGTGGTGATTTTCAACAGCTGTCTGCTTCAGCTTAAATGCGCACCCAAGCCAGGTCTAAAATCTTCTGCAAATCTCACCTTGGGGAGTTTTCAGGAAATGAAATTGAAGTCACTGTAACACTAAAAGCTCCACTAACCTGATCCAGAGAGAGACCTTAGAAGAAAAAAACCCTTCCTGAATGCATTTATAGTTCATGCTCATTATTCTCCGGTATATATGGGAAGGGAATATTATGGGGCTCGTGAGCTTAACATCTGCTGCAGTGCTGCTGAGCAAAATGCAGAGGCTGAGAAGATCAGTGCATGAAGGCAGCTTTCACCACGTGCTTCTGTTGGGCATCCTAACTCAGAGACCTGAAGCAGGGGGTCATCAGTGAGATATTTACTTTTCTATTCATGAGTTATTTCACATTCAGTGGGAGCTCTGAATATGTGCTGTATCCATAGAGCCCCACTGACATGTAAGTCTGTTACAGCTGGGAAAAAGGTTAAATGCTTTGAATTAGCCTTGGATGTTCTTCAGGAAATATGTAAAAAATTGCTAGTTCGTATCCCAGCAGGCAACATATTAATCTGGTTTTGTCCCAGTGTTTCACCTTAGATTCTTAAGTTGAATGCATCGTACACAAAAATCTATCAAGAGGTGCTGGAAAGGGAGGGAAAAGTTATTACAGAAAATCTTTATTACAGACAGCCTGTTATATGACTGCATTTCACACTTCTCTCCCGTGGGCAGTTAAAAAAAACAAAACACAGAAAACCTGTAGTATGAAGGTGTTGTTCTGTACTGAAGACTTTGCTGCCCTTTGTTTAGAAGGACTAAAGGCAGATATTTGAATGGATGCTTCTCCGACTTGCAGTCACCAACATTCTACTTAACTCATACTGTGCTTTCCTCCTGTGCAGCTCTCAGCCAGCCTTGCCCTGGCCACAGGGGCCACATCCCCTGCGGAGACGCTGGTGCAGGCAGGTAGGTGAAGGCAGGACAAGCAGGAGGCATTAGGTTGTGCAGTAAAGCAGGTAGGAGTGTACTGACAGCAAGGTGAAGGTGATGGGAGCCAGTAAAATGAAACATGGAAATGGGATGGGAAAGTTGTATGGAGCTCTCATCCTCTGCTTGCCAAGTGCTACAAGCTTAAATGTTATCTGTCATAAAACATGAAACAGCCTCTCGTTTTGCTGCTGTAGCCTACTGCTGAAAGAGCAATACAATCATCTGAATACAGATCTGATGCATGTGCTCAGGCAGTGACAAATCAGATCTATGGCTTCATGCAATGTAGGGGGTGTCAGTCTGTAGACCTGGGGGCACAAGCAGCCTAACAGCTACCTTGGGAAGTGGTACCCAGGAGTGCTGAAGCAGCCTGTGCCCCTCCTGGATAAGCAACTGCCCCTCCTTCAGCAGCGCTGCTAGGGCAGGAACAGCAACAGCAATCGGGCACAGCTCTGAAAGGTCACCCTTGCAGAGCTCTGGAGCTTTGATCTGAGTAAAAAGATGCTCTCAGAAGTGCTGTGACTTGAATTATGAGGAAAAGGAAATTTCACTGGGATGTCGTAAGGACACATTTGGCAAATGCTGCATGAAATGGCACCTGGGCAGCTTGGCCAAACAGCCTGTCACTATTAGCAAGTGCAAGAGCAGCTGGAGTGAGGCAGCAGAGGTAAAGTGCAGTATTTCACTTCAAAACTGCACCAAGCCAAGCTCCTGTGCACAGGCTTGGGGCTACCCAGTGCTGTGTTTAGATAAAAGCTGCTCCAAAGGTGCTGGGGAGGAGAGGAGATGCCAGGGAGCCATTCACTCTGTACTAGCTCTCACAGATTAGCCTGGGTAATGACCACTCTTTGCTCTCTGCCTCTGCTGAGCCCTGCTTAGCTCCCACGCCCGAACATCTCTGCCAAATACACCCTTTGTCTTTGGTTGTAGGCAGTAAAGACCTCAGCCCAATGCCCAAATTCAAGTGGCAAATGCTCTTTTACTCAGTCTGTGCTGCTGAGAGGGTTTTTTTTCACAGTAGAGTTTATAGTGGTTAGAGGAAGGACATAAGGTCTCTTGGCAAACTGCCATAAAGAAGATTGCTGTGTCTCTCCAAGGCCATCTCCTGGCATGGCTCTGTCAGCTGAACATGCAATTTCTTTAGCACTCAGGCTGACATAATTCCATAGGCAAAACTCCTTAAACGTGAACTAAGACAGTATGTATTCAAGGTGTCCCTGTGCCACCCTGCTCAGATGGTGTCCGTCACAAACTCTTACCTGTTAGTCACTTGGCAAAAAGAGTTGGAAAAGACAGAAGGGTGTTTGTGCAGGGAATAGCTTTGCAAATGAAGCCTGAGCAGGAGCTGGTAGAAAGGCATAATAATAAGAAATAAGTTATTCTGTGGCTAATGCAGTAGCTGCTAAACCACATGGATCAGAGGAAGTAGAATGCAATCTCAGCAGCGAGGGGAACAACACAGAAGGTGTCTGGGGATGTGCGCTTGTTTAAGATTAGTCCATGGATTATGGAGTTTTGTGTCTAAAACCAACAAGGATTGTCTGGCTCACCACAGAGCAAAGTTCTGACAAGAGTAGCAAATTCAGGGGTTTAAAATAGGGCATAACTTAGTTTGCAGATTTTCTAAGTCTTGTATCATACCAGAGCAAGTTGTAACTCTCTGCAGCCAAACTGCTAATTCAGAGAACACCAAGGGCTTTCACAGGATAACTTATTTTCACAAGTCTGCTAAATGTGCACACAAGGGCATTAGGACACTTGTTCCCTCTTCTAGTCACTGACCTCTAAACATGACACCTAAATTTCTGTCTTTATCGTATCCCTACGATTTTATCTGTTCTCAATTTCCTGTCTTCCACAACAATGCAAAAATGTTCCACAAAGTTCCACAATTCAGTTAAATATCACATAAAAAAGCACTTTCATTTGCTTAAATCCTACTGTTCAGCATCCTTATTAGATGTCCACAGTATTTGTATTGTGAGAAAAAGAAATTGTTTTTCCTTATTAATTTCCACTGGAGCACCAGCTCTTGCGTATGCTTCAAGCAGAGTCTGATATCTAATCTTTTTTTTTTCTTATTTCCACGATGAAGAATCTAAACCTATATTTTTCTGCTCTTGAAAGAGGCTGTTCCATATCTCTTATCTCTGTAGTTTCCAAATTTATTATATTTTTAACCTGGGATGACTGCCACTGCAAGCAATATTGAAGATGCATTTATATGCTTTTATGCTTTTAATTTTTTTAGGCTGATCAAGGCAGCTTTAAACTAGATTTGTTGGGGGATGGAGGCATCGATCCATCCCAAAACTACCAGTCGGTTACCAGCACCTGTAATGAATGCTCAAAGTGAATGCTTGAAGTGATGCAGAGCTATTCCAGCTGCTCCAGTCAATGAGTCATCTTTATTCGGAGCTCAGCTCAGATGCCTCTACACAAACACCCATAGCATGGGGAATAAACAAGACGAATTACAGATGTGTGCACATCTACGGGGATATGATATCTTTGGCATCACGGAAACATAGTGGGATGGCTCCTATGACTGGAGTGTTGGAGTGGAAGCAGATGGCAGATGAAGTTGCTAAGCCACTGTCTATCGTATTTGAAAAATCATGGCAGCCAGGTGAAGTTCCCAATGACTGGAAAAAGGAAAATATAACCTCCATTTTTAAGAAGGGTAAAATGGAAAACCCAGGAAACTACAGACCTGTCAGTCTCACCTCTGTGTCTGGCAGGATCATGGAGCAGATTCTCCTGGAAGCCATAATAGGGCATGCAAAAAACAACAAGGTGGTTGGTGACAGCCAGCCTGGCTTCACTAGGGGGAAATCCTGCCTGACCAATTTGGTGGCCTTCTATGATGGGGCTACAGAACTGATGGACAGCAGCAGAGCAGTTGACATCATCTACCTGGACTTGTGCAAAGCGTTAGACACTGTCCCACACAACATCCTTGTCTCTAAATTGGAGAGACATCAATTTGAGGGATGGACCACTTGGTAGATAAAGAATTGGCTGGATGGCCACACGCAAAGAGTTGTGGTCAATGGCTCAATGTCCAACTGGAGAGTGGTAACAAGTCATAAGGAAGAAGTTCTTTACTGTGAGGGTGGTGAGACACTGGAACAGGTTGCCCAAAGAAGTGGTAAATGCTCCATCCCTGGCAGTGTTTAAGGCCAGGCTGGACAGAGCCTTGGGTGACATGGTCTAGTGTGAGGCATCCCTGCCCATGGCTGGGGGATTGGAACTAGGTGATCTTAAGATCCTTTCCGATCCTAACCATTCTATGATTCAATGATTCTATGATTCTAATGATTTGGTGGAATAATGATATTTCCCATTTTGCTCTCTCTTCCTGCGATGCAGAAAAGGGTTTGCATGCCTTAGCACTTGCCTATTTTTTCTGGTTGCACAAAGTAGATTAATAAAAGGTATAAAACCTAAATATGCAAACATTTTGTACTCTACTGTAGCAATCATGCTACTGACCACATGCCTAATAGTCTACTTGCCTTTCTGAGTGTCTCTGAGCACTTAATGGTATTTTCAAGCAACTAGTCATACTGATATCAAGAGCTCTTCCCTGGCTCATAAGGGATAAATCAGAGGCGGTGAATGGACATGCACGGCCAAGATCATTTTCTCCTTGTGCTTGCCTATGCTTTTATCTGCATTCAATTTCACCTGCAAGCTTATTGCCCACTTATTTAGTGTTCTGATGACAATTTTTGCAGTCAGCTTTAGATTTGACTATCATGATTTATTTTGTATTATCTTCAGGCTGTGTAGAACACATTGCTACTTGCCTCTTTTCCATCAAAACATTGAATCGAGCATGTCACACTCATACAAAATGAGGTATGTATGTACACACAGGGTGCATTGAATGGTCTCAACACAGAACCTTATGCACCATGCCAGAAACCTGATCTTTAATGCCTAATATTTGGCTTCTTGCTATTAATCGTGTATTAGCCTGAGAAAGACTTTCCCTTCTATTCATGGCAGCCCAATTTCTTTAAGAGCTGTTGCTGTGAAATTTTGTGCTAAGTATCAACTGGGTCACCTTTTCACAATGTGAATGGCTCCTGCAAAAGTGGTCTAATAACAGCTACAGAGACCAGTGTTGAACTGGATGTGTATGAAGGAGGCAAGAGCAGGGTATATGCTCAGTGTGACAGCGAGCAAAACTGACGAATGGTGGTTGGTAAGATGGCAAAAATGCAAGAATTACTCTAAGCATAGAAGACCACTGAAATAATGCAAAAATATAGTATGTAGATTTTATTAGAGAAAACACTGAGATAGCCACTGAGATAGTTTGTGCAAATTCTATGATTCACTGAGAGAAGAAGAGAGAAGAGATGAAAAAGATTAGCAAGAAAATGAAGAGTCTTAAAGAATTAACAAGAATGCTAAGGTGGTTGAAGGATGCATAAATATTTGAAAAACAATATCTGAGGGCCAAGTTCTCCTGCACTCATAGGGACTCATACAAAGTATCTTCCACTCACTGTGCAGCCCAGTTGCACAACTCGGATAACTTGAATGTGGGATTGACATGAGGTAATGAGATGCAACCCCCCTGCTTTTATAAAGGTATAGTCCCTGCATGGGTACCCACAAAGGATCACTCCTTCCAGCATGTGTGGAAATGTCTGCAAATGAAAATTGCTTGTACATACAAACATGTTGCTGGTACTTACACATTTGAAATCTGGGCTCTGAAAACATCCCCTATAATCTCCTCCTGTAAAGCACAAGCGTTGAATGGGAGCTGCTGCCTTTCACAGCCAGAGGAGCAGTTAGCTCTTTCACACTAGATCCAGGAAATGAAGTAGATTTATGCAGCTGCCACCACATCAGAGACCTGTGTATGGCTGGTTGCAAGGCTTTTGCACAGTGGGCAACAGCAGGTTGGCTAAAGTGATGGGAAGCTTTGATACAGCCAGACTAATGATAGGTAGTAAAAATTCAGACAGCTGAAGGCAATTATTGAATGTTAGATAGGCTTTGAGAAATTAAATGAGTTCAAAGGCTGTTCTACCATTTGGAAAGCCATAACATATTACTGGGTGCCCTGGAAGTAATGTTTCAGAGTCTAAAAATAGGCTGAATATACCACTCCTTCTGCTTCCCCTGGAGCACTAAGAACATTCAGTACTTATTAAAGAAGTCATTAAAAATAAGTTGAGGTTTGCATATTCCTTTTTATGGCTTCCGTTTTGAAAAATACCAGAATAACCATTTATAGCTGTTCTTCTTTTGAGGAGTCAGACAACAGCAGAAAATAAGAAAGAGGGGATAACCCCTTGCTTGGTCACACGACTTACTGCTGTGGTGGGGTCTGGTGCCTCCTTTTCTGCACCTGGCCATGAAATCTCATTCTCAGACTGTCCTTTTCTTAGCAGCTTTCCTCCTACAAACCTAGGAACCGGCAAACCCTTGAGGCCATGAGCTGGGGAAGGCAAACAGGACAAAGCCCATGTTCTAGACAAACGGCAAAAGGGACAGTTACTGGGTGATATTTCTATCAGGCACAAGAAAGGAAGTCCCAAGGACTTTCTTCTGGATTGTGCTACAGGGGATCTAAACCACACCTGCATCAGCCAGCTCAAAGATATTGGTCACCACAGCAAACTATTACGTTAGCTTGTGTCAAGAAGTCCTCAGGAGCATTTGGCCCCAGAAAGCTTCCAATGAACTTGAAAAATCTAATTCATGAAAACACATTACCAATATCACCTGCATCTGCATGTTTTCTAAAGCCTTGCGGGTTATGTTTGCTTTGTGTGTTCCTGCATCCAGTATGGTGCCATGAAGAGAAGATGTAAGGACACGCATACTACTTCCTACAAAGAATTTAACAGAGCCGAGAAGAGCAGGTCTTTCATAAATTTGTATTTTCAAGTCCTGGAAAATGTCTTTGCATTTTACAGCAACAGCTTGTAATCTAGGTGTTGATGGGTTTATATTTGTGGACGTGTCATTATTTTTGCTCTGCAAATATTTTGTTGGCAGGCAAAGGCTCCTGTTGAAGTTGAGTTCCCCATCAGACCCGAGGCTGGATGAGGTCTGAACAGAGTAGCTTTGATTTCTTGCAGGCTGCTTGTTCCATGGCCTCTACAGCAAATTTTGGGTTTCAAGGGGTGCAACCACGTCGCATCAAAATGATGATGCTGGGATTGATAATGGAGCTGGCCTGGCTGCATGGTGTGTACCACTAGGGACCAGGTGAAGCAACAGTAGAAACTGAAAGGAGCAGAGATTTTAACAAGGAAACTGTTGCTGACTCCTTCCCACTTTGGGGTCATCTTTTTTTTTTTTAAATAAAAAAAGACTTTCCACACAACAAGGTCTGCTAACTCTAACTGCCCAGCGAGGTTGTAGGAACACATATGTATAAAATCCTGCATTGCACAAACACTGGTGTATTTCCACAGGTTCATGACTGTGTTTTTTTAGATACAAAGCCATTGCTTTATTTTAAAGTGTGCCAGTGGACGCAAGGGAAATGGAATTCAGAAAACAGGAGGAAGATGGGTAAAAATAAATTACAAACAAATTCTATTTAGTTTTGGGGGCACAGGAGTGTGGACTTCTGTATTCCGGAATATTTCTATTTTTTTATTTATATTAAATGACAGGATAATATGAAGTTGACAAAAAGCCTCAGGTTCCCCACCAAGTGTCCTTGCCTACATGCTCACTACTCTCACAGCCCTTGACAGCAGATCCTAGGTTCACCCAGCCTCTTGTGTTTAGGGCATTTTCTTGGTAGGTAGGAATGGGTGATTGAACCACCTCTGTCCAAAGCCAATCTCAGTTCCCAAGTAAGGGTGTCTGGAGATTACAGTTATCCTCCGTTAACCATCTTTCATAAGGAGGCTGAGAAGTCTTACATTTAGCAGACCCAGAGAGCTGAAGAACTGAACAGAGGGATTAAGCGTCCTCTGAGAACCACGGAATTAAATTTAAACCTCTGCCACTCTAGTTCTTCACCAGAGCGAGATAGTAGCAGCTATTTTTTTTTTAATTATTATTATTATTTTAAAAGGAAAATGTTTTCAAATGTCCTATAGCTTCTGCTTTTTCAGCTTTTAAAAATTAGATCAATAACTAAACAGAAAAAGATGCAGAAAATACTAAATGTCATGCATTTAGAAAAACTGTGCTAGTTTTAAGTAAATCAGAAACATTTCCCTGCAGAGACTCTTTTTACTTCATTCTGTATGCAATTCTGAACAATGCAAAAATTCCCTTCATACTACTAAGTCTATTGGCGTTTGCAAATGATTTCAGGTAAGCTGCTAAACAATGATGTTTTCCTTTGTAACTGGTACTAAAAAAGCTTTCCCTCTTTTTGTGTATCAGAGGTAGGCAGAAAACTTCTAGATTCAAAATTACAAGGATACTGGCAGTATGGATTGAAACCCCAGTGCTGACGTAGCAGTGTCGCCTTTGGCAATTATGGTAGACTACACTAAAACATCTCTCCAAAGACAGTGAATTTACAGAGTATAGGGAAAACAGATTACTAAAATTGGAGTAAAACTTTCCATCCGTCTCTGATAAACACTTACTACACTGTATATAGTATCTGTCCTAGTACTCTCTTAGCAGCTACTATTAAATATCATAGGTAAAAGATCAATGTATTTGTGATATGAGGAATATATACTTACATACTTAAACTTCATATTTTTGACATAAAATCTTTGCTTGTTGTGTCAAAAGTTGCTTGATGTTTGAGTGATGACTCCCTTAAGGGCTATTACTGTGTATCTTGTATAACCCGTATACATGTGCTTCATGGAAAGATTTGTAAGGTGTACCCATAAAATAAAATGGGTTTTATTTTCTGAAAGGTTTCAAGGCTGCATAAAAACACTATCTATGCCACCTACTATATTAGTGGTTTCTAAACTAGTTGGGCCTGTGGACTGCTGCCAGCCCATACTGTCTCTCCCAAATGACCGGACATAGTTGTTGCCACACTGTGTAATTGAAAACACCAGTGATGTGGTGTCCGGCACTCTCTGTGGGCTACTTACTGCACCTTGGAGGGTCACTGCTGAAAACCACCTCCGTAATACTGGTGGCTATTGAGCTGTTTTGAAATCTTGAAAATCACAGCCTGTGTTCTTCCTTTGGCCCCAGCCTTTTCAAGACCCCTGCTGTAAGCCATCCCTGTAAGTAAGGTCACTTGGACCACAGAAAGCCAAGAACATTCTGTGGCAGTTTTTTAGAGAACTGGAATCAGATTTTATTTCCTTTCTGAGCTGGAGAAATGCAAAGCAGACTGAGTTATGCTTGCCTATAGTAACACTTGCATTGAATTATATCACTAGGCCTGATGCAAGCACTCCACCTGAGTTAATTTTTAAATTCAAAGTTTTTTCCCACTGTGTCTTTCTGTTTGGTTGACTGTGGTTTTAAAATTGGGCCAAGCACATGAAACAGTGAAAATCATTTTACTCATGTGCTATACGCATAATGCCATGCTATTAGCTTAAAATCCTGCCTACGTAGAATATGCAATCCAGAACTCCTGGGTTACTTCAGCTGTCACAAACCCTGACAGTGAACATGCAGAAACACTGTTGTAGAACTGCAGGAGACAGCGCTGCAGGAGACATCAGCTGCAGTGGGTAATGGCTGCAGCTCTCACTCCCCCCTCTACATCTCCAGGCAGCCTAACACTCTTGCTTTAGTCTAACGGCACCTTGGGATGAGCTGTTAGGCTGAAACCTGAGCAGAAGTTCAGTGAATGTTATTTCATGGCATGGACTTGCCAGAGCACTGCCCCAGCCCACATCCAACCCCAAGCCCAGCCATGGCTCCTGTAGGATGCTGCAGACCCAGGACAAGGCCAGGCTGGATGATGCCAGAAGCTGCTGAGACAGGAGGATGAGTATGTCCATGGAATAACATGCTATCTTTGCCCATGGAATAACATGCTGTCTTTGCATGGTGAGTGTTTCCTCATGGTGACACATATTTCCTTCAAATCTGGGGTCTTCCTCAGTGCTGAGACCATCGTTCCCATTCCTCCTGTGGGAACGTGGTTCTCTGGCCTTGCAGTGACTTTGGTGCCACCATTGTTGCTGGTCTCTGAACCTATGCTGCAATGGCCACAGAGTCACTGCCAGTTGTATCTGTACCCTGTACCTCTCTGCAGCCACTGGGGAGCAGGCTGGGGAGACCATCACCCCCACACCAATGCTGCCAGCCTCAGGGGGAGCACCCAGAGTGGGGATGGGGATGCAGAAAGCAGAGGGGCTGTGAACACCACCCTGCAAACATGGGCAAAAGGCAAGTGTGGGCTTCCTCTGACACCTGGGTGTTTGCTGCCTGCATGTGATTCCCAGCACTGCTGTGTTCAGGGGACTCACTGTGGCAGTGTTGTGCAAATCTTAATTAAACTGATATCAGCTTTTGTGTCTGGTTGATAAGGCGGGAGCTGTTTGAGAAGACAAACATGGACAGTACCGCACTGATGGGTCTTGCGGTAACACCTGCGCTCTCAAAATGGTGCCTATCCATAGTTAATGGGCAGAATAAATAACCTGGGGCAGCCCTGCTAACAGAAGCAGTGTTGTTACATGTCAACACTATCAACTGGTTGAGACTTGAGCTCATCACCCGTGTATGGACTGTGTTCAGAAAGGGGAGATGCAGGAGATGGTGCTGCTTTATTTAGATGAACAATATAGAGGTAGAAACCCTAAACAAATAAAACCCCCACCCTGCACCAATTGCAAATCTCAACTTTTGATTGAGACTGTCTTTTTGACCGTGGTCCTGACTGAGATTGACTGGTTTTGACATTTTTGCTGGCCAGTTGTGTCACTACTTTAAAATATGACCTGGGTTTTTATTGGTACCATCTCATTTTCAGAAGGGATCTCTGCTGTTGTACCACCACCTTTGTCCTTGAGTCAGTTCTGTGCAACCTGAGGCTGGCTGCCTTGAGTGGCTTCTGCATATTAATTTACTGAATGTGCCTCACATTGTACTCTGGTGGAGAATCCAGTATGTTTCAGCTCCTTGGAGAGGCTGTTTGGAGAGAAGGATGTGGAAATACAAGTGAATGAAACAAAAGTGCAGTAGGAAGACAGAAAACATCAAAGTTGTGATAGGATCTTCAATTCACAGAGGGCTCATGTATACTCCTCTGTATGCTTTATTAGAAAGTCGAGTAGCATGGAGTTTCCAGAGAGAGTCAGCAGGTAAGGTTGATAAGTGCATTTGATTGCCCTTCTAAATCTGGTTTTGGTTCTCAGTGATACAGAATTTCTATAGGATTTGGGTATTCAGCCCCTTCTGCTCCTTTTTGGTGCCTCTTTCTTTTTGTTCTCAGAAGAACAGTATTTGTACCTATGGACTTACACCAGTACTTCTTTAAGATGGCACCAAAATCCTGACAGGTCATGTTACCTACACTTTCCCTTCTGTTCAAAAATGACCTATTGTTTGGATGGGAAAGATTTTTTTTAATCTGATCTGATCTATAGCACTATGCTCATCTCTTACAAACTGAGTTTTTCATACATTTTCACATTTCAAAATTTCTGCTAAAGCATGTAATTATTACAGCTCTAATTATTCTGTCATTTAAGCACTTTTATTTCCATTTTCACATAATTGGCTACTTGTCTGTAAAATACTTTCTTTATGACAGTGCCTTCTTCGAAAGAGTCCTCTGACCCTCTACCAAGGAAAAGATGTTTTTCCCTCCCTCATTACTGCAATTACATCAGGAAACAATAGCTCACTCAATGATATAAATGTTGGTGAATACTGTTAGCTAGAAAACCATTTGTCCCTTTTCCATACACAGGTAAAAGTTAGTAGTTTACTTGAAGGGATTTGAATTTTACATCAGTGAAAACCCTCAGTGCCAAATCATTCTGATGTGCACGTCTTGCTAACTCGCTCTTATTGGAGAACCAAACTACTGTCAGATCACGATATGGGGACATCTGTGCAGGTCATGACATGGATATCTGTTCAGATCATGATATAGGGACATCTATGCCACTCGCTGGTTTACAGCAGCTGAGGATCTGACCCACATCCAAGTGCATCAGTAGCGATGGGTCATCAAAGGACCTGGGTTTTGTGAACTGTGTATTTACGCACTGGAAATCCATTTATCTTCTCAGGCAAGTATTTTTCTGTTTGTTTTGAAACAGCATGTGGGAATTAGTAAAGGTTTGAAGCTTAGGACAAAAGGTTGGTAAACAGCCTGCGTGCCTGACAGCTTTGCTTGCACCTGACCTGTAGTGTTTCTCACCCTGTTGTTCTTCACTAGAAAGGAGCAAATGCTGACCTACTGGTTCAAGGATATTTCCCTTAAGTCTGAGAGGAAGGAAAGGTCAGTGAGCAATTTTAGGGAAGAAATGGTCTGGAAAAGAAGCGTAAACCCTTTCTTCAAAGCTTTCTCCCATGCTGGCTGACGGAAGCACACATATCCAGAGCAAGTAGACAGGATTCATTGCACCATCTCATTATAAATAAAACTCACCAAAGAAATTGCACCCTGAAATTGCCTGTTTCTTTTCAGTGATAAAAAGCAGTGTACAGTTACTAGCACTAACTCAGACCTCTTCCCTGTACACATTTCATGCTAGATGGTGAGACTCTTCCCTTGCTAAGGACACGTTGCTCTGTAATGGACATCTGAGTGAGGACTGTCACTATGTTTTTCCCATTCTCCCAAGGACTCCAGTACCTTCGGGTCATCTGGACCAGATTATGATGTAGCACTGTTTTATTTTATAATGCTGGCTGACATATATATTATTCACAGGAGTAATAATATACAGTGCATGATTTAAACATGGTAATTGCTCATCTGTGTATTCTAGGGAATCACCCAGTTATTTAAAATACTCTGAAGCTCCCAAGCAAAATCTATTTTTTCTCTCAACTGGAAACAGATTTGGCTGATAAATGTATAATTGCTGTAGCATGCCAAAAGATGCTCTAGCTGACAGGAATATTGTGATAGTAGAGGCAGAAATTCAACACTATGTCTTAAATATAGGACACAAATTCCCATCTAATCTGAGGACTAGATTAAAAAAGGGTAAGATATGAAATAACTCATATTTTTGCTATGAAGTTGAATCATAGACTCATAGAATCATAGTATCATAGAATAGTTTGGGTTGGAAAGGACCTTTAAAGGCAATTTAATCCACCCCCCTTGCAATGAGCAAGGGCATCTTCAGTGACATTGCTCAGAGTCCACTGCTTGCATTCCTCATAGTACTAAAGGTGTTAAAAGCAATGTTAGTATCCACCTGAGTAAATCAAGCAGGGTTTATGGCACCCACCAAGCTGTGAGAAATTTTGGTTGTGATGAGATTTCAGTCTTTCAAGAGGAAGTGCTGATTATTTCTGGCAGGAGCAGAACAGCTGAAGACTACAATCTGAGACATGTTGTAGCCTCTGGGAGAAACCTGCCCCTATACATTGGGAAACAAGGACAGATTGCTAGGAGTAGTATTTCTTTGGGCCATGCTGGTTGTGGGTTGTGTCACCTGTGCTAAGCTGCCAGGCCAGTGAGGTGCATGGGGACATTTGACCTCCTGTGGTATGACAGAGATATCCTTTAGCCAAACCACAACAGAAATCAAGCTGTTGTAGACACTTCAGAGAAAAAAAACCCCACAACCATGTAAGCATAATAAAATTAGTTTTATTTGTTTGAAACTGAAGACAGCACTGCTTGCATGAGCTTGCTATGATAAAACTGGTCCCAAGTTGAAAAGTTCCTGGTTTTATCCCCTCTCCCTCACTTGTGGTAAGGAGTCAGTCTTTTCAAGCATCATCATCCCACTTCAGGCTGCTCCTATCCATCCCTTCTATCTGCCCCAAGTGCCTGGGCAGTGACACTCAGGGCAGCAGCCTCAGGAGGAAGAGAAGCAGCAAGAGAGTGGGATGCTTTGCTTCTCCTCAGGCAGAGAGGGAAAAGGCCAGGTCAGTGAGCACTGTGAAGAGGGCAGTAACTGAATCCAAACTGTAAAAGGACATAGATTCTTTTTTCTGAAAAAAATAATCAATAGAACAAAGCCTGTTCAACACAAAAAGTATTTTGGTTAAGCAATTGTTGGCTACAGTGTAGCAGCAAATTGCCTAAATTAAGTCATATTGAGCAAGTGACCCTGCAGTCTGCTGATAAATTATAATCTTCTGGTGTCTGGACTGGGAAATAAGCTAATTTCCATTCTTTCGGGAGTGGTATACAGCTGTATGTGTAACAGAAGTATAACCATTAGCAGCCACAGAGAAAGTTATATATCTATTAGCAGAACTGCCTGTATGTTGCCTGAAGTACCCCTAGCTGCCTAAGCAGAATAGCAAGGACAGGACCTGCTCTTTGCATCAGGGACATCTCCATCTATGGGTGTAGCCCTGCGACCACAGCAGAGGGGCTGGTGTCCCCCCGGCTTAAATCAATAAATAGCAGCACTAAAAATCCAGGCAGCTCTGTGTGGGAATGATTCCTGAACCTCAGTAAGAGCACCTGAGAGCTGCCTGTGGTTGCACACCGGGGGTTGCAGTACTGCTGTTTGCCTCCCGTTGGGAAGAAGTTGTGCTTTAGGTCAGTGGCAAGGCTTTTTCATAAGGGAAGTGAACCAAGTCCTGAAAGATGATGCAGAAGTGAGGACTCCCTCTCGGAGGACAGAGGTTTCCAGACAGCTGTAACGCACCCACTGTGGTAAAACCAGGGAGGGATTTGGAAAAGGAGGCGTTAGAAACTAGCATGACATCCCGGAGATTATCAGGTCCTACTTTTGCTTATTGCTGGGTCATAAAGTGCGTTGCAGGAGTGCAGGGAGTGTGTTTGGTGCTGCTGCTGCAAACCCCAAACCCCCTGAGAAAAGAAAGGCCTGGGCTGTCTGTAGTTAAACCCTGGCTAAGGAGTGCCAGGAATCATGAATGCTATCCGTACTGGATTTTTGTTGACTGACATGTATCCAGTGTTGCTGAAATCTTCTATGCACTTACTTGTTTTCCCAGTAATCCATTTTCTCTCCCATAGCAGCCAGTGAGGAATTTGTGAAACATCTTACTTGTAGTTACAGGCTGGGA
Source organism: Nestor notabilis (assembly GCF_000696875.1). Taxonomy (NCBI): domain Eukaryota; kingdom Metazoa; phylum Chordata; class Aves; order Psittaciformes; family Psittacidae; genus Nestor; species Nestor notabilis. The sequence goes on from NW_009914061.1 coordinate 19,043, forward strand.
TTTGGGGTTCTGTATTTACTTCCCAGCTCTGCTGCTGACTCCCCCTTGAGGTGCTGTCTAACTCGGGGACTCTGAGCCTTGCTATAAAGTAGGAATAGTAAGAATATCCTTTATCCAATCCTGTTTTAGCTTATGCTTATTTATACAGAAAAATTTTGTGTCAGGCCAGGCAGCTCAGTGGGGGGAAGAGGAAGAGGAGGGTAGGGACCCTGCTGATATAATACCACCCGATACAACACTTTTTCACAACTCAGAGAAGAGAAACTGGGCAGCTGTGTGATGAGCTGTCTACACTGCAACACATCCACCCAGAGCAGGGACTCCCTCTTCCGACACCCTCATGGCATGCACGGCTTTCAGCAAAGGTTTTGGGACATGGATGTGGATGTGGCATACCAAAGAGGCACCAGTCCCAGGTCTGGGTTCATACAGATTGTAGTAGCTGCCTATCTTACCTGATTCCAGGAAAACACACAGGGACACAGCACCTTTGAAATCAAAACTTCTTTGTTAAATCTCCTTAAAATGGATCAGTGGCCTCCAGGGTACTGAGGATGGGACAGACAGACAGGTAGATACAACATGTTTGTGTGAGCATCCTCTCCTTAGAAAGTAGACTAGAAATTACAGTTTCTGGCTTTGCTGTTGCTTCTGATGTTTAAAAGATGCTTTCAATCTTTGATCCTAATTCTGATTCCAGCTTCAGCACTGGACAGTGGAATACTTCAACTCCACCAGTTTTATTGAAGTGAGTCTAGACTTTCATGCCAGTAACTGAGATTGTGACCTTTTTCTTTCTATTTACTGGCAACTGTCTTCTCTATTTACTGTGGCCTTCAAACAAAAGAAATATTTTAAGATTCTTTGATTTGTAGTTTTACTGACATTATAGTTATAGCAGGATTTTTGATGCTTTCATCCTGCAGACATGAGCAGAGGGATCTATTTCAGTTATATAGAAATGTTTTACATCATTAGATGCCACCTTTGAGGTCAAGATGACATCCATGGGCATTTGCAATGCAGCCAACAGCAATGTGACTTTTATGATAATGCAATTACATTTCTGTTTGGGAATGAAAACAGCAATCTCCTGTTTGCTGGGATCAAACATCAAATCTCAGGAGGGGTATTTTGCAGACACCAAGCTTGGCAGTAGTTACTTAAAAAAGAAATGAATGCTATAAACATTAAGACTTCTTTAAAAGAAACAACATTGTATCATTGGCAAGGTGGTATTTGAATTAATACCACCACTTGTTATTTTACGAGTGCAGATAACATTTTTACTAGAAAAAGAAAAGGACTTGATAATGAAAACATTATAGATTCTTTAGCAATCTAAGGTGTTTATTAAGCCTCTGAAAGCATTATCATCACATTAAGTTTTACCATGAAACTTTCATGAAAATAAGCTATTTGAAGACTGTTTTAGCTAAGTATGTTGAAACAAATAACTTAATGATATACTTTGCACTAAAGAAAAATAAAAGGTGAATTTTTCAGCTATATTTACCAGCCCGAATCAAAATGTTAATACAGATGACTACTGAAAAATTGTTCTAATCTTTAATAATTGGTCAAAATATAGAAAAGTATATGGGAAAAAAATTGCAATTTTGAATTAAATTAAAAATTACTGATTGGTTTTGAATATTTTCCTCCCTACGTATGCAAGGCCTCCCCTGTGTTCCAGCACAACAGATTAAAATATGCTGCATCTGAACTGAAAAGCTGCCAATCGCTATGTACATCAAAAGGAAACTTTAAGACTTTTCAGACAAAACAAATAACATTATGTAAACTCACAGTGAGCAGATTTTTCTTAGATAAGCCATGCATTACTTCAGTAATTGAGGCCTTTGTGCTAAGGTCCTCTGATGAGGTACAGAAATAGGAGTTATGTCTGTATGACGTGACAGATACATGCCCCTGGCCTCTCTGAGAAATCAGGATAACTTGTTGCTTACAGTCCTTTAAAGATAATGTTCACCTCCTCAGTCTTGCTTCTTCTCAGGACCTCATTGAAACAGTACATCTTTAAAATCAGTGACAAGTTAGAAAAAACTCGGACACCGCCTCATGCCCAGTTCAGTCCATGTTCAAGATCACCGAGTGCTGTGCCAGACAGGGACCAGGATGGGCTGGTGATATTGCAGCAAGCTCGTGTTCAACCAGGGACACGTATGTAGTCTGCTCCTGACAGCCCTCCTTGAAATCTCCAGAGATGGTTCTACCACCTGCCTGACAGACCTTAGAAAACTGATGTCCATGTAGTTGCTAGCAAAGCTGTGGTATCCACAGAAATACAAATGCCTAGGTCGCAGGTCATAATTGGTGAGAAACCTCCAGGGGCTGTGCCTACATTGACAAATGTTTCAACGCAATATGAATGAATCAAGGGAATGAAGCAGCTGGAGATAAGTCCTCACATCCACACGGCTAGTGGTTCTGGACCTTTGGAGGGTAAGTTGCCCCCTTGAATGTTGCATCAAGCTGTGCACAGTGCTGGTCACTGCTTTGGGCTGCTGGCACCCCCTGAGCAAAGCTTCCAAGCTGGAGTGTCTGAAAGAAACCTACTGTATGTGCACCAGAATTGCACTAATGTGCAGGAAGCTGGAGAACTGGGGGAAGCCCTTCAAAAAACCACTGTAATTGTAAGCAAAGGCCTCAATGCAGGTACAGATGACTTCGAAAACCTTTATGGTGTCCTCTAGAAAATATTTATTGGTATGATCTTAAGGTGTTCTAATGGAAGCCTAGTTTACGTTTCTGCATATCCTCCTAGTAGCAAACAGGTTTGTTTTTAACAACTTTTTGACCTTGTGCAACTACTTGATGTAATGGCTACATATGGCATAGTTGTTAAACTACATTAAAGTAAAACAACTTGTGTAGGCTAAGATAGTAAACTTCAGTTATAAATATCACTAAGAAAAAAACCCTGTTTTTTTATATGGAAGAAATGGACTGTATATTTTGCAGTGCTTTAATGCAGGCTATCAGCTAAAAAGTAACAACTACATGTACAGGTTTAATTTTATCTTCTTAAAGAATCAGTAACTCAGATAGATAGTTTATTTAGAGAAAAAAAGAGTAAGTTCCCTTCCCCTGCTAGTGGCACAAATTCTGACTCAGCAATATAAATTAGATTGAATGCAGCTATTTCCATTGATTTAACTGAATCTAGCCTAATTTTCTTGGATACTTCTTAGCTGAGCTAAAGCATTTCCACGAGGTATAAATTGGGCTGATGTAAAATAAACAGACATTAGTGAATTTTACTAGTCACTCTGTCACAGTTAAATGGGTGCAAATTTCTTCAGTGCAGCTCAGGACATAAAATTGTTGAACAGGAGAAATAAAGAGAACTTTTGTTTAAAAAGAATAAAAAAGAAAGAGAGAAAAGGAAGAATAACTGATCCTTAATCATATTGCTGGTTGCTAACACGTTGAAGAAGGGATGCTAACCTAACCCCATTGCATGTTCTCAAAAGATTAGACAAATATTTATAAACTTAAACTTAGTCAGCTTGTTTAGTAGTATTTTATGTGCAGCCAAGTGGCATTCAGTCAAATCTAACCTGTTCATTAACATGTTTTTAATCATCTATTGGAAAACTGGGTTTAAGTGTATTTCTGAGGTTTGGTATCACGACTGATCCTACCTTCTGGTTTATACACGTTCCAAAAAATAATGATGCTACTGCTACTTCTTTTTTCTTTAAAAAAACCCACCCAAAAACCAAAACACAACAGCACATTAAAGAATAATTTTAAAGAGAATTGAAATCATTTTTATAGAGAGCTAAAAATAGATGATCTACACCCGTCAAAATAAAAAAAAAATTAATCTTAAACGTGACTGATGAAATACTTCTAGATATGTAGGACTGTTTCCCTGTTATCCAGTTACATAGATTGTTGCAGCATTAAAATTTCAGCCTCGTTTGTTGTGATGAGCTTGATGTCAGTGGGCTTTCATAACCAAGAAGGGACCTCCTGATGCTTGCTCCAGAAGCACTGTGAATTATCCATCCTTGGAGATGTTCCAAACCCAACTGGACATGGTCCTGGTCAACCTGTGACAGCTGACCCTGCTTTAGCAGGGAGATTGGACTAGACCATCTCCAGAGGTCCCTTCAAAACTTTTTTATTTCCTTTTATTATTCTCTGATTCTGTTTATTTTCAATTCTTACACATCTGTTCAAAGTTTGAGGCTGCTGATCTCTAACTCATAGCCAAAGTAGTAATTAATTTCCTTTACAGAAACCCTTAGGAAAAAAATCCACCACTTTAATTGGTTCCTCTTTCTTGTTTTCTCTCTTCTGATGCTGCCAAACAGCAGCTTTAAGTGGGAGAATGTTTTCAAAATAGATTTAATCTGTAAAAAGAGTAATTTCAGAAGTAGTTCTGCTGAAGGTTAGTTTTCCTGTGCTGGTGTCTAGTAAGAACAGCTGTGGAGAGGGTGGTAAAAAATGCAAGTAAATGAAGGGAGTACTGTGGAGACCAGAGGTTTGCTTTTTGGAGGAGATGAGAATTTTATTTGGATTTTTGTTTTCATGCTGGTTTGGACTGAAACTTCAGATTTCAGAACTGAGAAGAATATGAAAGAGGAATTTTTGTCAGGTCAATTGAAGCATTTATTTTTTTTTTCCTTTTAATTTTAACATTATACATAGCATGTACTTAATGATACTTTAAAAAGAAAATGAAAAAGAAACTCAAAACAAAAATAAGGAACGGAAAACTCAAAATTCTGCAAAAATTGGAATTCTTTGATTCCATATTATTGAACATTTTCCTTTTTTTTCTCCCTTCAAATAAATTTTTTTCCCCTCAGAAATTGTCATGTTGTTATGAAGCATTTTCAAGTCAAGTAGGGCTGCGTTTTGTAATAAACGTGTCTTCTGATCATATCTAAGCTCTAGCGTGAGTGGAGAATTTGGGAGACACAGAATTCAGGCCTAGCTTGGTGGCGATTTCACTGTATGACTTGGTAGGTTGCCTCACCCCCGATATCTGCTTCCTTATTCATAAAATATGGATAACAGTACCTGCCTTTGTGAAGGCAGCTCTTGTGCCCAGTGATGGAAACCACTGTATATAAAGCAGGTAGTATTCTTCTACCATCACAGTCAACCTTTGCTTTATATCAGAAACTCTTTGGAAGCAAAAACTTTTCCACTTTAGAAGAACTCCACCTTCAAGAACTGATAGAGATCAGACAGTGTTTTCAGAAGGAGATACCTGAAGTTACATAGTTAAATATCTCTTTAGGTTACATACAGACTATTTCCAGAAAAGTTTTTCTCACTGACATCAGTGACTGTAGCTGAAAATGAAACTATTTATACAGATTGTTTAAATAGTCATTCCTTTAAAAACAGACAAACAGTTATAATGACTTAATAGAGAGGTGAGAATTGTGTCCTGTGATTTCAGGCTAAGCTATCTCATAGCCTGTCCGACACTTGAAATAAGTGGAGCCTCAAATAAGACCGTATTTTTACAGTGTACCTGTATATCTGTACTCAAAAAATCAAAGCCAGAAAGGATGTGCATTCCCCTTTTGCATCAGTAGGCTTGGACTGCCTTCTCCAGGTTTTGCTTCTTTGAAATCTCATAAATCCCTATATGAAATGAGCTATAACCAGATAAATGGAATCAGTTAATTACAGTAACAGTTACAAACAACCCAATAGTAAAAGTAATGCCAACATTTCATAGTAGTGGCTCAGTTTTTCATCTTGTAAGAAAATAATTCTGAATTTCATAAAGAAAAACAGCTTCAAGCCAAGCTTCATAAAAAAGGTATGAATAATTTTGTTCTTACAATGAAGACAAATTTGTCTTTTTATAAATCTTACAGGCTGAAGCAGCACAACACTGAGTGATTCAAAATATAGCTGTATATCTAAAAGACTTTAGATTTGAAAAAAGGGAGGTAATAAACTGAGAGTTACCTAGCACTTCAGGCATTTACACAACTGTGAGCATATGATGCTCACCCAGTCAGCTGCTGTACGCTTGGGCTCATGCAGGCTTCAGCACTGGATTTGCATAGTCCTTGGGAAAGGAATTGTACAGTGGAAAAAACCCTCCTTATTTGCATTAATAATTATGAGAGAATTACTTATTCTCTTTCCTGATGACAAGCACACTAGCCTAAGAGTTTATAAAAGGTCATTTTGCCCTGTACCATATCTCCAGCAATAAACAGTGAATCCTTGGGGGAAGGTAACAGAGCAAGGTAGATGTACTGGCAACTCTACCCAGGATTTTCTTTAAGCAATATGAATGCTATGGACCTCATGAGCTAATAGGGTATAGATGGTGTGAAATAATGTTTCAACACCATTTTTTTCATGAGCTCATTTATACCTTTCACCTTTACAACTCTAACAGTGGTATAATTACACACCATGTGAAAGAAGTACTCCTTTTGCTGAAACCTGGTGATAGATCAATTCACTGTATGTGCCTGTGTTCTTATGTTAGGAAAAACAGTAAGCAAATTATTCCTGTTCATGCTATTGTTGATTTGTCTGAATTTTGAATTCCCAGCCAGCTTAAGGCTGGAAAGCTTCTAGGGTCAGTTGAGTCGCCCTGGCCATAAGAAGGAGAACAGGACAAACAGTCCTGGGGGGTTGTACTTGTCCCTTTTATCTCCCATGACCCTTTTTTCTCCCAAAACAGAGAGTCCTCCTATACTAGCGTAACTGCCATTGCCCACCCAGAGAGCAGAAACAGGACTATGCAATTTAAGTAGCTTTTACTTTTGCTGATAATGAATTCTAAAAAGCCAAAGCAAAAAACTGTTTGAGCATTGGTATAAACTTGTTTCTGTAACATATTTGAATAAGCAGAAATTGTGGCCTAGTAAACGAAAAAAAAAGAAATTTCCTACTGGTCCTTACTCATCTCAGGTTGGTCAAAGCCACTTTTTTTCATAGAATCATAAAATGTTTTCATTCTGACATTTTGAAGTTTACAAGTTGAATTTCTGGATAATTTTTTAGGATATTTTCATTTCAGAATTTCAAAATTTAATTGAAAATTTTACAGATTTCTCCTATTTTAATATTACTCTTTGTCACACAGTGATGCAGTATTGTGGTGTTGGTGAAACAGCATATGACCTGAAAGACATTACAATTTGTATTTAAATCTAGTGTTAAAGATGATTATTGTTCCATATTATTTAAAAATATTTATCCCCTTTTCCTAACTATAATACAATGAAAAAAGCCTACACTTGTTAATTTAAGAAAGCAAGTTAAGGAATGTTTTCTAATTAGAATATCAGTCAGTGGTGGGCTTTGGTACAGTAATGGGCCTTGCTTTTCTGAAACAGTTATTTTTATCTCTTGATATGTTTCCCCTTCTTTTTTTTTTTTTCCTGCTATTTTAAAGTTAGAGATCTACTGCATGGTTATTTCTTTGTATCAGGAGTAATCTCTGCCTTCTCTCCTGATTTGCTTATTTCTTTTAAAACCATCTGGAGCCAACTTTCTTTCTTCTAATATTATTTTTATTATTTAGTATTACTCTGGCTTTCAGCAGCCTTAATTAGAACTGCAAATTTGTCTTGCAGGCAACCACAAATGTAGAACTTCAGTGCTCAAAACATAGTTATTCTCAAGGGTAAAGTTCAGCCTTTATCTACAAGACTTTAGCTTAGATATTTACAGAAAAATCCAATCAGTTCACTTCAGCTGTACTGCAATTCTATAAATGCAAAAGTGCAATTGTCTCCCTGCAAAATAATGGACAAAGCATTGCTGACATTATACTGAGTGTAAAGAATGTACAAGGCACTCAAACTGATGTGAAAGGTTATTTATACTTTGCTCTGCCATGTACTATTGACAGGGCATAACTGGGCAGAATTTGATTTTAATGATGTATGAAATCACTGTCCCTCTCAAGTCAAACACGTCTTCTAAGGGTAACCTTTTGCAACAACAGCACAGCTGGACTTCTGCACAGCTTGAATCCCATGCTGGCTCTTCTAAGTGGTCACAACTAAGAAATGCCTACTGTGGTGTCCACCTCACTTACCTAAAAGCAAGATATATAGTCCAGTCTACTATTTAGACTCCCACTAAGAGTGGGATAAGAGAGAGAGACTTCTGGTGGCAAGAATCTGTCTATTTGTGTTAGACGTTCATTTTCAATGGGGATAAACTCCAGGTGGGAATCTGTGGACTGGTACAAACAATATACCTAACATTTAGATGCAGAAATGAGAAGGCACTACTCAGACCTGGTATTTAATAACCTCCTACAGACTACACTGACATCATGTCCAAGCATTCATGTGTAGTAATATATAGGTTGGAGTTCATGGTAGTACCTCCTGCTATTTGCCAGAAAGAGTCAGAACAGGCACTTGGAATAAATACAGTCTACGTATTTCAAACATATAAGGAAGACACTTCCTTCTGAGATTTAAGGTATAACTCAGCTTTCCGTAGCACTCCAGATACAGAGAAACATGAACAAACCCATTCTGTGTGTTTTAAGAAATGCTGGTAGGTTAGAAAATGTACCATAAGCTAAGGAAAAAATGGAAGACACACATTTCAACTTGACTTTACTACCTAATGAGGCCACAAAAGGAAAAAAACCTCAACTTGATTTGTAGGGGCTGGATTCATCTTCTTTGGGGATTAAATGTAGTTCAAGGTGCAGACACTGAATTTTATTCTCTCCATGTAGGTGTCCAGAGGCGTGCTGGCAGTTAAGCTTATGCTGCAGTCAGCAGTTCAGCTGGGATCTCTTAAATAAACGGAATTGAAAGACTGCCATATATACCTGCTAAAAATAAGCATTTATAGGCAAAGTGTTTGGAGCCTGTGGCTTTTTTTCTGTATTTATGCCACTAGTGTCAGTATTTCTTTCCAATGTATTTCCACTTGTCAGTATTTCTTTCCAATGTATTTGCAGTTAAAGAGAGCAGTCTGGGTATTGTCTGATGTTATGTGACAGAGAGGATTAGATTTTAAACATCTTGGTGGTAGATCCATGGGTGATCTGTGGTTCTATAGTACTACAACAGAGACAACATGAAGCGTAAAGAGAGGAAAAGTCAACAGAGAAAAGGGGACAGTTTTCTGAATCAGTCTATGCTAACTGCACTAATTCAGTGCCTGTGGTTTTTCTTTTCCTATGAAAATAAAGACATAAAAAGGTATCTATAATGCATTACGTTTTGTTGCTAGTTATGGAGAAGAAAGATTCCTTCCTGGGAGCGAATGCTTTTATTAGCAAGGACATGAAGCAGTTCCTAAGCAGGAAGGCACAGGTGGAGCATGGGCCCTACGCTACCGTATTTGCAAGGTAAACTTTCCTGTTTAAGTTTTTACGATTATAACACAACCATGACTGTGGCCATGCATGCAAGTTTAATAAAAATTAGTATTAACTTTTGTAACTTGAGGCCTGAAATGACAGGCTGTAAATAGATACCTTTATTTGTTTACCACGACTCATAACATTTATGTGGGCTTTAGTATCTTTTCTTTTTCAATCAGAAAAAGCTTTCAGAAAGTAATCTTTTGTTGACGTATGTTGTTAGATGAAAGAAAAGGACATTCTGCCTGACTTAAAATTTGCCTGTCTGAAGAAAAATCCTGTTTGGATTGGCAGTGGCAGCCAATGAGATTAATTTAATCATGACATAAATCTTTCAAACTAAACACAACCTCAAGACTCTCATTCTTGGAGGGTGTGAAATGCAGAAAGCCCCAGGGAATAAATGTAGCTATTCTTTAAAACAGTCACCTTTTTAGCAAGAGACCACTGACTCTTTCTGTGGATGTCATATCACATCTTTTTCTGACAGGATCATTTTTTTCCACCTGAAGGTCAGGTTTTAACTTCTCATGTTCTCTTGCAGCTCAAGGCAGCACTACAAGCAGCAGTGATGCATACAGCTTGGGACACAGCCCTGCTGGGTGTCAAATATGAACTCCCACTGCCATCTTCTAGATGAAGGTGACGATGATTGTGTACAGTTCTGGTGTCCTCAACATAAAAAGGACATGGAGCTGTTGGAGCAAGTCCAGAGGAGGGTCACAAGGATGATAAGAGGACTGGAGCGCCTCCCGTATGAAGACAGGCTGAGAAAGTTGGGGTTGTTCAGCCTGGAGAAGAGAAGACTGCGTGGAGACCTCATAGCAGCCTTCCAGTATCTGAAGGGGACCTACAAGGATGCTGGGGAGGGACTCTTTGTTAGGGACTATAGTGGCAGGACAAGGGGTAATGGCTTTAAACTTAAACAGGGGAACTTTAGGTTAGATCTAAGGAAGAAGCTCTTCACAGTGAGGGTGATGAGGCACTGGAATAGGTTGCCCAAGGAAGTTGTGAATGCTCCAACCCCGGAGGTGTTCAAGGCCAGGTTGGACAGAGCCTTGGGCAACATAGTTTAGTGTGTGGTGTCCCTACTCATGGCAGGGGGGTTGGAACTAGATGATCTTAATGTCCTTTCCAACCCTAACTATTCTATGATTCTATGATATACTTATATACTGATATACTGATGATATACATGATATACTGATGTCCGCACCTTTAAATGGGTGTGTAGCATCCAGCCCATCCCATTAGCAACAAAGGGGAGCAGGATTTTGAACAACCTTATCTAGCTCCAACCCCTCTGCCGCATGATCACCTACCTCATCGACAAGCTGGCTGGAGTTGCTTATGGACCAGTATTCCTATTACTTCATCTCTGGACCTTTGTTGTAGGTAGGAGTGTCCTTTGTAGTAGGGCAGTAGGGGTGGAAGGTGACATTTGGGATATAGACCCTTCGCCATATGATGTAAAATGCACTGCAGAGAGCTTTAAGTCAAACGTTGTGCCCTGCAATTTCTTTGTCAGCCCCAGAAAATGTTTTTTTTTTTCTTAAGGATAGTTTTCAAACTATTATTCAAAGCCCTAACTTCTCTGTCTGTGGCTACTTAGACATGCTTCTGGTTCATCTGTCACAAGCTTTAACCCAGGTGTCCTTCAGTCTACAACAAATTCTTGGAGCAACATGGTTTTTGACCTAGAAAAAGCAAACCTGGACTTAAAAGACTTTGACCTACCATTCAGTAAATGATTGAAACATAACAGCATACCTGGACCTTGATACTGTACCTAGGTAGTAAAATCATCAGCAACCCCTTATTGGAGCAAAATCAGGACATCAGCTTGGTTACTCATAGGGGAAAAAGAAGTTGAAACATAATTATGCCAAGCAATGTAATCTAAGGGTCATATTCACAAACATTTCTCCATTTATGTTCTGCCTGAATTACAAGCATCTGTTCCCACTGATCAAATAACTCATCTTCTGTTAGTGCAAAAATCTGCAATTTTAAAATCAATCTTTCAAATAAGTAAATAAGTATCTATTCTTAGAAGAATGTCAGATCTCTGCCTTTAAAAGGCAAGTACAGACAGAGCTAAAACTGCCTGTGAAGGAAAACAAAGAGACTTGACTTCAAGTATGAGGAAGCAGAACAGACTCCAATGTAAAGTAGATACAAGTTGGACAGGGTTGCATGACACATCCTACCTGCCACGTGAAGCATGCAGGCTGGCAGACTTCCCAACCTGGCACCAAATTAAATGCAGGAGGTGTTGTTGGCAGGTCTGTTCTCCCATGCAAAAAGCACACAGATGACTTTTTTTTCTTCTTAGTCGAGAATGCACTGCCTTGTTCCCAGAAAATAGCTCTGCTTTGCTTATGGGGTCAATCCAAGCAGCAAATTTCAGGCAGGTAGTACTGCTGCTGGAAGCTGTGAGGGCACCTGTCACTCTGTTGGATATCAGCAAGCTGGGGAACACAAGCCCTTATCTCAGGTGACCTGTACCTTCAATGGAGTAAACAGCACCCCTCCCCTGGGGCTCTTAGCATGCCGGAGCCCTAGGTTAAAAGTTCTGTAGCTGCAGATAGTGCCGATGTGGGTTTTATTCATTTTGATAGAGAAATTGAATAAAGCCACGATGATGGATCTGGTGAAGATCTCTGCAGTTACCTACTAAATGACTCATATGGTCAGATAGGCAACTATTTGTCACTGCAAAAATACAATCATGAGGACTGCAAGCCAGTATTAGATGCAAACATTGTTATTTCTCCCCCAAATAGCTGGAGATTTTATGGTAAAGTTGTGTGTATGGGCATAATGATGCTTAGCACCCATTTGCTCAAATACCCTTGACCCAGGCTCCATACCAAGTCTGTACAGTGGGGAGTTTAAGAGAGTTTCGTACACTGCATTTACAAAACAGAACTTGATCTCTTCACCTCTTGCTTGGTTGATGACAACCCTGCTATTGCTGCCAGTGTTTCAAAAATCCATTGGTTTTCTTCATGCAAAACATAGTATACTGAGAAACTAGTACAATTGCTATGAATTTCTCTCCTGACTTCTTGGAGTATTTAAACAGTGAATAATACAATAATTTCAATTGAGTCTTATAATGAAAATAAGGTTTAGTTAATTTCAAGTAGCTTTCTGATTGCTGTTTTTCAGCCTAATGTAATTTGGTTAATTCTGTTTCAGATGCATTTTAAATTTCATTGTGAATAGACAAGGTCAGAAGTCTCCTGATATTGCTAGTGTTAAAAGCAGTAATTTTGAAAAGTGTTTTATTTACAGAAACTATTATCTTGTGACCTTTTTTCAAGTTTAACTTTTTCCTGTCTTTTTCCTCGACAAGATTTTAATCAAAACATTTAATGAAATCTTATTATGGACCTGCATTTCCTGGAGAAGTCTTTCAGTAAAGATTTTTAAAAAGAAGTGCTTCCAACAGCTAGAAAGCATTATGAATGTTAACAAAAGCTTGGAAAACATAAAAATAAATGTTCTATTTTGAAATCCCACAAAGTGGATTCATTCAGAACATTTCCTGAAATATTTTATTTTACAGCAATTACTTATTGCAAATATTCTGTTATTTGATTAAGTTTTTATTAAGCATTGAGAAGTTTTTAACAGAAACCTTTATCTAAGTCAATTATTTGCTCTTGAAAAATGAGAAGGAGATTTTTCTAAAAAGGAAAATAACTTTTCTCTGCTTTCTCTGAAGTCCTGCCCAAGGCAATGAAGACCTATTTTCTCCCACTCCTGTCCAAAGATTTAAATACAAGAACATGAAATGTCTGAGACCTCCAAAAAGGCAGTAGATTTAAATCCTCTGAGAGAAAAGGTTATCAATTGCAGTCTCTCCATTAAGCTGTTGTCTCCGGCTACTGAAAGGGAATTAGAAGACCCCTCTTTACACAGAGAGAGTTGGGAGAGCATAGTTGTCTCAGACACCAACAGTCCAGTTGTGGACTCATCTGGAGGAAAATGGGACATTTATTTATTCCTCCTTCTTCTCCCCCTGTCAGATATCTCAGTGGTGACTTGTCATGAGGAGACATTGTCTCCCATTGTTTTGGGACCTATGGAGGAGGCAGATCTATACTTCATTAGTTATATTAACTGTATAACATTGTTTTTTCACTGACTTTAGATCACTTTGCCTATGCAGAAAACCTAAGTTATTAACTGCATGAGAAGTGTGGGCTGAAGCATGTGTTTTTCCTTCCCACAGTTGTTAAACGAAGTAGTTCTCCAATCTGAGAGGGTGCTAAATATATTGAATTCATGCTGGTTTTTTATTTCTTCCAAAAGAATTGTGAATAATTTCATTTTAAGATCAGACAAAACCCTCCAAATTAAAACAAACATACAACCCCCCTCCAGATCTAGCCTCTCTTCATTGTTAGTGTGATATAAGCAGCTTTTTTTATGCCAGGGATTCAGTTTCTAGTTTTAAGGTATGTGTATTTAATCCAAAGCTCAAGGGTAGTTTCACCAAGAGGGCTACTTCTGCAGAAAGATGAACAGGTGTCTGAATTACGGAAGAACTGGGACAAAGTCCAGTTCCAATAAGTTTTTGTGTTTTGGTGTGGTTCTTCCATTAATCCTCATTACTAATTAGCACATAGGAATAGTCCCCTTCCATAAGTTTGAAAAATTGGCGTTTCACTGACTTCATGCTACTTGAGCTTGCATAGCAATATGCCACACACCGGGATTAAAGAAGACAGGATAAGGATTCAGTACCTTCTTTATTTGATTTGAATTTAATTTTTGGAGTTTTAATTCAAAGATTTGTTAAAATTTTACAAAAGGACCCAAATGATGCAAGCCTGTGCAGTACATCTGGGACCAGCCCTCGTGGTTTGTACAGATGAGGAGACAAAGATTATGCTTAAGTATTATTTCTTAAAACTCATCCTTGAATAGTAGAATGAGAAGAAGAGACAGAAACTGAAATAGAGGAAAAAAAAAGTGAAGAGACCAAATATGTCAGTGTAAGTGATATGTAGGGCTGTATAAAGTGATAGCCAGAGTAGTACACCCAAGGTGAAGTACACCTTAGTCCATTAAGTCTATATGGTATGGCACATGATATTTGGGTCAATCGATGTTTGGTGGTAGCTGCCATCTGACAATGTGACCCTATGTCTGTAACCATGGCCTGAGGACCCTCTACCATACCAATGCCCAGTCAGTGCCTGCACAAAACACAGCAACAACAGTTGAAGAACTGCAGGGAAATAAGCAGACCTGCTTGCACAGACTTTTGGACCTCAGCCTGCAGCACCCAGACTGGCTTTAAGTGAACCTTAAGGTGAGCTTTTGCCACTGCCAGAGAAGAGTGGAGATGCAATGCAGTGCTGCAGCACTGTCTTGTGAACCTGCTCGTGAAGGGTGGGCAGTAGCAGGTGTACCATGAGCCAGGACCCACACTTGTTAGCACCCTATGCAGGTCCTCAGTCCTAAGGGGCCTAGAGGAAACGTGTGTGGCTACTTGCTAATCCTCTCTTCCATATCATGGCACTTACAGACAAAAGTGAAGCAGAACAGCCTCTGCCATTCCTTTCCTAAGTGGTCTATGCCCTAGACACCCAGCTCCACTGCTGTCTTAGCTCCATATGACTTGCTCTGCAACATAAGTCCCTGGAGATTTTGGCCTCATGTCTCTGAACAAGGAGTTCATCAACTGTCAGCTTTACCTTAGGCAATTTTCCAGCCTTCACATTCTGGAGCACAGCTCTGAGGAAGAAACTGAAGTGCACAAACAGTCTGTTCTTCTCCTGTGTTCCTTGGAAGACATGAGTTTCTAATCCTACAGCTTTGGGCTGGTCCCATCAGCTGTAGAGTAGAAAAGCACTGCCAGGGTCACCCTGGGGCAGAGGGGATGTACAAACATACAGCAATGGAGCAGCATCTGCATTTGTGGGCTACCTTCAGAGATGCTCCAGCAAAGTCATTAGTGTTATGTCTGTTGCAATGAAAGACACAACCCAACCTTGTATGTGTATCACATATATTGAGTAAGGATACATTTCTGATGAGGTCATTTGTCTAAATATAGCGCTTAATGGGAGCTGCTGACAAAGCTCTGTGCTCCTAAGACTGTATTTTTTGCCTCACTATTCATTGCAAAGAAGTTACCATCCATTTAGGAGGTCATCTGGAAGAGCAGGCTGGCTGGGGCACATTTGTTGTATGTCAGTTCATCCCCTGGACCTCCATTCTGTTTGTAATCATAGACACTGCTAACCAGGTACATATGGTCCTTTCATACATGGCCAATAATTTGTAAGGAAAAGCCACAAATTGTATCACTAAAAGAAATTTTAAAACCTCAAAACAAGACTGAGATTTTATAACTTTTTGAGGCAAGGGTTCAGTTTCTGTCATTGCTCTGCTACAGAGCTGGACAGATCTTTATGGCAGTCACAAAAAAAGAAACCAGGGCAGGCTGCATCAGAACGTTTTAGAAGCTGTTAATAAGATTTTATGTTGTTGTTCTGAAGGGCATTTTCTGCTGCTCTCAGCACAATATTGTGACTGGCCTTCACAAGATGGAAAAAATGATGTATTCTTACTTCATCCCAAATAACAGTGCAGCCAGCATGAGGACAAATTGCGGGGAGGACAAGGCTATTTGCAGTTTCTGTACGTGCAAGGAAACTCTAATGTTAGACCTACAAAAAGGCCCAAATGTCACCTAGCTTCAAAATGTCACCTGGCTTTGAAACAGAAGCAGGATGAGCTGACCTTGGGCTTGCTGAGCAATGGCTCTAGCCCCTGCATCATGGCTGATGCAGAGGGGGGCTCCTACCCCCCTAAGCATGGCTAAAAGCAAAGACAGCTATCACCTTTGACAAAGGCAGCTTGGTGTCAAGGGCTTGCCCCAGGTTTAAGGGAGGGAGTAGTCACATTGTTTTCTGCAGTGCCTCATCGGTGCAGCGCTCCCTGGGGCAGCCCATTTTGAAATGAAAAAAAGAATAGTTGCTGTTTAGGAGTCAGGGAGAACAAAACTTTTATTTATACTTTTCCTTCTGGTAGAGAAAAATGCGGTATTTTCTTCCTAGGGGAATTCCTGTATTGGTGTATTTACTTTAATTGCCCACTGGGACAAAAGTGCTACACACTGATGTATTTCAGGAGAGACACTTACCTGAAAAATGTTTTAAAGAGTCATAGTAAAGCCCTTTCAGTTTGTACTTTTTGATTAAGGCACAACACTGCCATGCTGAAGCGTCTGATACTGAACTGGCTGGAAACAGTGCTTCAGGTCACCCTGAAGGATGTGGTGTTTCCTTATCGAGGGCAGTATTTCCCCACTTGCAGGAACTGGTCCTTCTCCAGGACACTGGAGCTCTGGAGGTAGGATAAACCCTTTTAGCTCCAATGCATGTCTCCTAGGAGGTACCATGCTGCTCCATCTGCTATATCTGTCATGGGGCTTATAGCTTTTGTAAGAAGCAGAGTTCTGAAAGTGCAGCTCCCGTAAGACAGTGCACCACAATGGGGAAATGCAGTATATAGTGTAACATGACTTAAAATAAAATGTTTCAGGTCAGTCAGACAATGTGATTCAGCTCAAAGTAATTGCAAATAGAATGTTTTCTTCTGGAAAGAAAAGAATAATTTTAATTAAAAAATTCTTGAACAATCCACTCTTCACATTCTCTCCACTTTTCGTATACGCACATTTTGTGTGTGTGTGTCTGCGTGTCTGTGTGCATGTAATCAACACTACAGCAAGAATCTGCCTTGCGCACATCATGGATTTCTCTTCTTAATGCAGGTAACCCTGCTGGTTCCCAAACTTTGGCCATCTGCTTGAGCCTAAGGCACAGTGATATTAAATCAACCATAGTCTGCCATTTCTTCGATAACTGACATTTGCACTAACAAGTCCTCCATGCACATATGCACATTAGGAAATTAAAGTGTAAAGTAAATAAGATTATCATTGTGTGTTTCTTCTCAAAAACATATTGCAAGTCATTATCTTTCCCTCTAATGACTGAAACTCTGTGTGCAAACCCAGGTAATTTAATTTACATTTCTCAAATTGCATGCCATTTTGTTGTTGTTGCAGGGCCTGTACTGAATGCCTTGTGAATTAAATCATTTCATCATCAAGAGTTGGCCCGGCTGCAGGCAGATGATTCTTCTTGCCACATTGTGTGAGAGAACAGGCACGGACCACAAAGCGCTGCTCCTCCTGTCCCTTCAGAGCACTCCTGGTGATTCTGGGGCAAGGCTTCTACCAGTGTGCAGCTCTCCGCTTCCTCCAGAAGAAGTTTGCTTGTTCTAGACTGACCTCAATTATTAAACTCATTACATTCCTTCTCAAGCCAATTGGAGTTTTTCAGTCTTTGGTGGTGAGAGTGACATTAGGTCCACAATAATTGGAAGAATTTCAACTGCTTGGCTAAAAAAAAGTCCTGTCCCTCTGTCCATTGATAACCAGTATAAGGTTGCTGAGTTGGTAGCTACATCAACCCCCCTACATTCAGATAGATAAAATGGGTTGAATGAAGTAAATAAACTGGAGGGTCAGGGACAGACAGTCTGCAACTGATGCAGGCACGGCTGGGGATATCTGCATGGGATGCTGCAGAAGTGGAGCCCAGCCTGACATCTTAATTTGTTTAAATATCAGTATCCACACAATGTCCATGTATGTACTGGGAGAGCACATAGGCACTTCTCTCAGTTTTCCTGCTCAGTGGATTGATCATAAAGACTTTATTCTTCTTCTACACATAATGATGCTGGGGCATAAAATTTTAAATATGGGGAGCAAAAAGTATTCAGTAAGCACTTAGTACACTTTATGCTGTCATAAACTCCTGTAGTAAAGACAGAGGAAAAGATGATAGTTTCTTTTCTCAGCTCACACGCACAGTCTTGAGATCAGAAAAGATGGTTTGTCAAATATCCATATCATTAGGCATTGCAATGGTGGGAACTGAGCACTTCAGAAAGAAATTTTTTAGCCTGGGCTGACTGTCTCCAAGGAATCCCCCAGTGGAGGACTTTTCTGTGGTTGTCTCTTTCTGCATGGAAGACGAAAGATTTTGTCTTTCTGCTGCAAGTTGCAATCCCTTCACTATCAGCTGATAAATAGTCTCAGATTTTATCAGGTTTTCTTCTTTTGTTCATATCATCAGTGCCACCTGTGATTTCTTTGCTCTCTTTAGAACCTTATTTCCTCCAGATTTAATTCCAACTAAGGAAAGTATACACTTATCTTTTCATCACCTGAGTCCATTAATCTCTCCTGGAACAATAGTTCTTGCTGAAACCTGCTGTGGTTTTAAAGGCTCACCCTTTGGAAGAGTTCTACTTCCTGTCATCAGAGGGAGTTGGAAGTGCTAAGGAGGTGATTCTGGATTGGTGCTTTTATGCTAGTATGCAGGAAAAGGATTTGGCTTTGATAAAGGTCCAGGGGCCGTTAGGAGGGTAAGGGTGCAGAACTGGTGCACATGCAGGGCAGTCTGGAGACTAGGAGATGTAGGAGGCATCATCGCCTGTGACAGCCTCAAGTCCCTGAGCAATCAACTGCTCATGTGTGATCATCTATCCCATGTCTTTCGGAGTGTGCCATGTAGCAGAGTGTAAGACACCCCTCATTTCTAGGGAAAAGTTAATAAGACCTTGGTTGTCAGCACTTCATTACTGCTCCCACCCTGGCATGTCTGCTCCTACCAGAAAGGTACAGCAGTTACCAGTTAGGAGAAAGCAGCATTACGAGTGTCAGTGAGTAGCTGAAGCACTCCTTGATTTCAGGTTTGCTTTTTCAGGTGAGCATGTATCTGATACTGTCAGAAAGCTGGAGAATTCCTCAGAAGGTACTTGTCATCTCTGGACCATGCAGCTTCATGTGCTTAGACCAAATAAGAATGTGTCAGAGCTTTACAACTGTCATACTGGAGTAAAATTATATTTTCTTTTTCTGTTGTAAAAGTTCTTCATTGTTCAAATGAATGAAAGAAAGGGAAAATCTGCTCGTTTGAAGCCTGAGCAATTAGTAGTGCTCCCATTTCCTTTCCCTGTTCTTTGAGGTGATGCTTAATATGCAAGTTCTGAGTGTTCTGGACTGGAAAAATGAGAACTTTGCCACAGTAGATGTAAAAAATAATGACAAATAATCATAAAGAAAGCTAAAAGTAGATGTTCTGTGTAATGTGGTGAGTGACTGACAATTCTCTTCGTGTTATGTCATCACAGCCTTTGCAAATAGGCCTTTCAAATTTGTGAGAATTTCAGGTTTTCAACACCATGTTCAGACATGAGATCTCCTTCGCTAAGCTTCGTTAAGCAGACAGAGCTGTCTATGCTTAACATTATAAGGCAGCAGATTCAGCTAAGATGCCTTGGCATTATTTGATATGCTGTTAGATACCCTTGCAATCATTCCTTAGCAGTTCCTCACAGTGTGAACAGGATTAGCTTCTGCAAGCCTGCTCAGTAACATCAAACGCTATGTTTTTTAGTGGCATTTGGGCAGGACATGCAACTAGCTGATGATTTTACTAGTCAGTGCCTGCAAAGTAGTAATTATTATTAGATCTGTGTCTTCCATATCATTTGGACTGACATGTGTGTATTACTATCTTTATTTTCACCACGAATTTTTAATTTCCTGTATGTAATGTGTAAGTCAGATACTCTGCTTCATATTTTTAGAGAAATAAAAATAATATAATGAAAATGATATATTTTCCTCTCTATTCATCCTTTCACAACTATTGCTTTGGGGTTTTACTCTTAACTAAATCTCCCCTCTTTCCTTCAGGTACAAAATATTGTGCTTCCTAGGTATACATGGTGAATAATACACT
>NW_009914061.1:39284-86436 GCF_000696875.1 Nestor notabilis
AAAGAAATTTGTGCCCTCCACTCTAGAAGTGGGTTACTCCAGAAGCAGAAAAACTTCCAGCCCATGTTGTGCTTGTTTTGAACAGCGAATAGGAAGAAACACAGTCAGATTTTATACTGATTGCTTAAACTAAGAAATGAAAATGTGGTTTCAAACTGGACCAGGAAATGATGCTGTCAATCACAAGTGCATGCATCCCAAGGCATTTGGGGTTCATATTGTGCAAGCCAAAGCGGACACTGACATCACAGGGTGTTAAAAGCGTTGCTCTAGTTATGTAAGATTGTCTTTGCTTAAACCATGCTGGAAGTGTCTCTTAACTGGGGAAACTCTGACAACTCCCTGCACTGTACAAGAGATTAATTCAAAGTCAAGTGCAAAACAAAAACATCTGCTTATTCATCAGCCTAGTCTTACAGAAATGATCCTTATGTGTACCTCTGGGAGAGAATAGCCTCATTATGGAATCAAGCCGGAGAACTTCCCATAACTTGATTCTCCCAGAGCTTTTCATTTTACCACTTTTCCTACTGTGCTCATTAAACATTAAGGAAAACAAAACCAAGAAACTAATAAATAAGAACCTCTCTTTTAGGTGGCCATCTGGTTCAGGTGGATAATTATCTTCTGGCATCTGTTCAGTGACAAGCACTATATGGCAGTATTTAAATTGGTGATCTAGTGGACACAAATATCTGAAGTTGCAACAACGTTCTGTGGGTTTGCAGAGTCTTCTCTGAGAAGCATCCAGCATATTTGAATTTTAATGCTGCTAAATGGTAACCCACAAACCAAATCTGCTTCCTGACAGCTCAGCTTGTTGAGAGATGTGCTCTTTCCTCCTATAACCTTGAAAGGGAGGATGTTAAAAGGAAAGATTTCTGCATTCATATCTCCATCCTATTTTCTGCAGCACTGTCAGTGCTCCTTCAAGAGTCTGCAAGGCTTTAATTTCTTTTTCATAGGAGGCTGGCAAAAATTAGTGCTAAAGCATGCTAGCATCTGCTTGGTTTTTCCAACCTAATGCAATCAAACACACATCAATTGCAAAATTGCAGTGGTGACCCCATATGGTCTCCTGTTAACTCCTAAGCTCCTGTCACTGTCAGGTGTTCATTCCATTTGAAAAGGCTCTTTCTCTGTCAGAAGTTTTATGATTAAATGCTTTCCACTGAAAATACAAAGTTATTGAGAGAAAAAGTGGGAACAGGAGAGCATCTTTCTTTGAAAAATACAGCCATTTTAGAACATTTTGGAAGAGAAGTTTTAGCATGTTTTTCTTTAATGTTTCTAATTTTTCTTCTAGTCCAAATCAGCTTTCAAAATGCAGGCAGTCTATACTAAAAAGAGGTAAAAATGATTAAAAGTAGAAATTAAAATCTAGATTCTTTGATCTGAAACTGGTTTTCGATAATGATTTCATCCCATTTTACAGCAGTGCTTCAAGACAGCTATCTGAGCACTAGGCAAATTTGTGATGAGTTTCTGAAGTCTTATGGCCTCTGCCTTGGTGCTGTTCCCTGGGAGGATTTTCCATAAATCCTCTGTGGGAATGTGCCTGGTGATGAGTGCAGCTTTCCTCTTTGGCCTGCCTTGTCAGCACACCTGGGATAATTTTCCCTTTGGAAATCACCTCTTTCTTAGATGCTCTCTCAGAACTTACTGTGGGGTCAAGAGTGACAAAGCCTTGCAGAGTGTGGAGCTCTGATCCAAAAGACAGTGTCTTCACAGCCTATCTAACCACACTCTGATCCAGCAGCTGGGATGAAAATATAAGGGACTTGGCTGCCTACTGGGATACATAATGGGCTGCTGTCGCCCAGCTGGAGCACATCACAGCTGCTTTTGCAGTGAACCTGTGTGGTACAAGTGATACTTTGGAGGCAAAGATTTCTAGAGGCCAAATGAGTGATTCCTCTTCAGATCTAAACAGTTGTTTCTGTATACAGGCCGAGCAGTTGATGACATTTCTATGTCCCAAGCTCGAGTGTTGCAATAAGTGGTAACTGCATAGCTTCAGCAGTAATCTTCCCATGTGCAACTGGTGACAGACCCCAAAATCAGTTTCTGTTGGGAGAAATAGGGAGGGGAAAGGAAGGACTAGAGGTACCAGTGGAGCATAGAAGACCACAAAGCAATCTTTACTGCTAACCACAGGTTGAGGAGGAATGGGAAGCAAATAAATTCATGCCTCAAACACATGCTCTGGGAAAGGAACGTAGGAGGAATGTGATTTTAAGGAGGAAAAGCTTAAGGTCTCTTTCACCAGACACCACTCTCAGATGCTTAAATTTCCCATTCAGCCTTGAGAAAAAACACTTAACAATCCTGCAATGTATGTCTGCGCCAGGGACTGAACTCAAGGCCTAAATTACTGACACTCCACATTCACATTAGCTTGCTCCCTTGCTTTGACTTGAAGCAGTGCTCCAAGTTCAAGCATGTCCTTGGAAGGACTCCGCACAGACACCACTCTCTGAAGGCAGTGCAGCACCAAGTTTTACTCCCCTCCAGCACTATCCCAGCAGGATTTTCCCCCTCAAGCACTCCTGTCCTGTGGCATGTACCATATACCCTCAGCTTCATGCAAATCTTCTCTCACTTAGGCTGCAAGGCAGCCTTTGTGATATTGTGGACACTTTAATAAAAATCTCTCCGCTATCCCACATGAAAACCAACCATTGCATCTTGGAGCCGCAGGGGTGGCACACACAGCCCAGAGAAGCCGCAGGCAAATGCTGGGGTTTATGCAAAGGACTTTTGACACTTCTTCCTAGAGAAATGTATTCAAAAGCTCTGCTCCATTCCCCCTAGTTATCTGTCCAAGAACTACCTTGACTATTTTGTAATGCATGTTTCATGGACAGCTCTAAACTCAGCATCTCTTCCTTCTTTAACTTTTATGGAAATCCATTTTTTTTCACAAAAAGAACAAAATCTATCATTCTAAGTCAGTATAACTCTTGACTTTGTTTACAGTGGCGGCTTATTTGTCAGAGTTATGAAGTAAAGTATTGCATTTTAAGGACAATAATCATGCAATCATAATGCTGTTTCTGTTGACATTCTGCATGAGGTCCATTTAAGCTTAGAGTATGACTTTGTGATCTAGCAACATAATAATACAACAGTTAGTACAAATTACTTATCTGAAAGCAAAAAGCAACATTAACGCAACATGCAGGTGTCTCAATTATACTCCAGCATATGTGCTTTAACTTTTATTGCAGTGGGTTTGTAATCCAGTTATCCTCATAAATGTATTCATAACAAAATCTGCAGTTAATAATTTACTAAGGTAACTTTAGTCCATTTTTACCGTATTATCACAAGTATCTACTGTCTTCATATCAAGCCCCCTATCCTCATACAAGCTGATCTGACATGTTATTTTTGTTATATGCAGTAAACCCACAATTTTTTTTTCATAAGTCCAAGGGCTTTTATCTTCATTGACTTATTGTAAACTGAGGTGTAGGTCATTTTCAAATGGCTAAACATAAACACATATATTTTCATCACAGTAATAACCTCCTATCTCAGCCTTACACAAAGCATTTGCTGATATGAGATGAAGCTTTCCCATCTCACTTTAATTGGAGGCAACTGTTCCAGCTGGACTGGCTGTCTTATACAGAAGATGATGACGTTGTTAACAGGATACAGGTTCTTCCAACCATCTGTCTCTAATGGCAAGATGTTGGGCTATCTTCAGCATCTTCCTATTGGCTGGGTTTTTCAAAGACAATGAAAAGGGTAAAATTTCTGTTCATGTTTCTTTGAATCTGGTGACCAAACACACTTTGGCTTCTCTAGTAATTCTACCTTTCTTGCAGCAAAGTCTAATTCATGGTCTAGCTATTCTCAATCTATGAAGCTTAATCAGTATTATATTTCCATAGAGACATTCAAAGGATATAAAACAAAAAGCTGTGGTATCCAGTGGTGGTTTTCTGTTGCACGTATAGCAATTGTACCTCTGAACTAGGACCACTGTATTCTGAAGTCCAGTACTTGTGCGGCTGTGCTTGCTGGGACCTGGTGCATGATTGACCTAAAAATAGAATTAAAACCAGTGGGTGACACTGGGCAGCAATATTCTACTTTTGTTCTTCTACCCGTTTTTGGTACATTTTACAATTTGAAAAGTCAAAAGTGGGTTGCTTGCAAAAAATTACAGCCCCAGCTTTTGTGAAAATGCTTCAACCCCCACCATTTGTTGCCCTCATCACACTCCTGTTCCAGTGGACAACTCATGCCACCCTGACGCAGCTGTCAGCATCCCTGCAGATGTCCTTCACTCCCTTATTGCATCCTGGTAATGATTTCCCCTTTCTGCATGTGACTGCTGGAGCAGGGGCTCTCATACCAGGCTGAGGAACGCATCGCTTTGAGCTGCAAACGCTTCTGCCATTGGTTGCACTGAAGGCTGCAGCCATGCAAATGCCACCGAGGAGACAATGCCACACTCAGGGCTGCAGTAAATGTCCTGAGGTCAATGCTATTTCTCCTGAGAGAAATGCTCGTCTAACACCAGGCTGCATTTTTAACTGTGCCTGAGCAGTAGCAACATTTTAACAGGTCTAATAGGAGCTAGCTGTGATCTCCTCAACTATGCTTATTTGTTTCTTCAGGATAACTGATTTTATATCCCTAAAACACAGAGAGAAACCCTCACAATTTTTAGCCTTACCAAGCTAACCAAGCAAAACAGCTCAAATTTCTTTCAAAGTGAAAGCTTACCATGGCCATGGGAGGTGGAGCAGGTTCCCCATTTCTTTCAGCCTATTCCCCAGTCATTTCAAAATGACCCTTATGCAGCCACTGGGGACTACAAACAGGCAGTCTGACTTCATTGCTCCCGGGAGGGGTATCCTTAATCAGACCCTCACTCTGGAAGGACCAGGAGAGCCTTGGCAAAAAGGGAAGCCTGGGAAATACCATAATCATGATTCTTGAAGGAAAATACTGTTTGCCAGTTTCTTTTGGGAAAAGAACTGGGATTTTTGTTAGCATATTAGACACATTGTCTCCTTAACTGGAAATAGAGCGATGGATGCAGTTAACATGTTCTTGGCTGTAGCTTGCTTCTTTCTCTTTACAGTTGTCTCCAACCAGAATTAAGAATGGGAAATCATTAAAATGCAAAGCTTTAAAAGCTGTACATAGTTCCAACTCCTCCATAGACTCCAAACGAAAGAAAGTTTGAGGGGACTTGATCTCTGATGCAAGAGTTGTAGTCCAAATATTACATTGCTAATGGACTAATCCTGTGCACAGACTTACCAAGAACTTATATTCTGTGTTTTCTCCTGGAGGAAACACTTTATTTTGAAAAAGATGGGAAATAAAACAAAATATAGGTGTAACAGTCAAAGTGATATGTCTGTAAAACACAGCTGTATAGGAGCAGCAGTACTGGGAAGGGAGACCTGGCACCAGGAAGTGAGCTCTTCGGTGGAAAGAGATCTTTGGAGGTGGGATGGTGTTGTGTACCAGATAAGAGGTCAGCAGAGGTGTGGCTTCACAAGGAAAGAGAAGAGAGCAATGGGGACACACTGAGGTGGACCAGAAGGGAGTTGATGGACTGGCATTTTGGCTTAGAGATGATGCTGCAAGGTGGGTGACAATGGGACACTGGCAAGGACATGGGCAGATGACACAGGGAGGCACGTGGGAAGGGCTGAGCAAGGACCAACAGCTTTCCATGGGCTGGTGTTGACATGAAACCTTTTCCCTAGGATGGTGGTCATTTAGGAGTTAGTGTCATCCTTCTGGCAGAACTAGACATATGCACCTCTCCTTCCTCTATGTGCGTTTGTTACTAATAGCTCTTAGTTTAACTCAGGGTAAGATAACAAACAAAAAGGCTTGTTACAGTTATTCACACCAGTGCAGGCCCCTGACTTCTGGCCTCCAGACAATGTTTCATTCTTGGAAATGAAATAACATTAAATTTTTATATGAAAAAATTAAAGTGGTAGTACGGACAAGAGCAGGAAAAAAGAAAAGGAACAGAGAAAGTCCCATGATCAAGAACATGAAAGCATCTAGAGATCCCAGAGGTGCAGCAGGATACTGTAGAAACTCAAGGGAAAATGTTGTCTCTCCCTGAAGGTAAGTGAGGGTGCAGGCATGATGGAAACAAAAAGAGGACTATATTTCTGAATAGTTCAGAGTCTGATTTGTTCAACAGCCTACACCTAAGTGGAGAAACCACACTGATTTTCAGAATTTGCTGTAGAAATTTGGAAAATATTGTACTTTTAGAAGGACGAGTTTCATTCAGGGGAGTATAATCACCTTCCTAAAGAACTATGTTTTACGACTAAGGCTGGTTTACAGGTAGTGGACATTTAAAGATGGTAGTAGCTAAAAAGTATTGGATTTCAGTCCAAATGCTTCTGAAACTTTGGAAACACTTTGAGAAGCCTGGGGCTAGAAGAACACCGAAGGCTTGTGGTCCTTGCAAAACTGTGTAACTGTTTTCCATTGAATTTTCACAGATTCTGGTATCAATTCCTGCAGCTGGAGGTATTTGAGAGCTTGAAGCAGTGCATAACCAGCACCTCAATCACAGCCATCACAAAAGCTTACCAGAGACCATAGTGTCTCAGTAAAAGCTGAAAGTAAAAGAAATTAGTATGGCAGCAGAAATGAATGGTAAAAGCATAAAATGTTATACTTACCTGTAGAAGCAGATACTAAAAGGTGGTTTGTTAATAAATCAATGAGCTATTTTCATTCTAAACAAAAGAGAAACTTAAGAGCTTGATTATTTTTCAAAAGTATTGATGTCGCAGGTGTTATCACAATTTCTATGTGTGTACGTGATTTTAGCAAAAGCAAAATCTCACTGCTTTTGAAAGGAAATATGTTGCAATTAGACCATACAGACAATTTTTAATCCTGTGCACTCAGCTGAAATAATAAACACGTGATTGTAAAGTCAATCAGTTTATGCCACTATCATATCTAGAACACTCTCTTCTGAAAGGCAAAAAATAAACATGAAGTACTTTGAAACTGTATCAATTTAGTATGATATGGAAATAAGGAGTGAGTTTTGGAGCAATTTATTAGCTGAAGTAGTTTTAAGGTGGAGACTGATCCATTTATGTACAGTATTAAGCAACCAATTTCCATGGGACTATCCCAGAGTGCACCTTCCAGTCCTGAATAATATTTTCTTTGTATTCACCTTTAAAAGGGATGTAAAAAAAACATGAATTGTAAAATTTATATTTAACACTATATCTCATCTCTGAGACTGCATATGTCAGGTGCCAAAATTAAAACAGAAAGAACAAGGGTGATGGGCACCTTCTGTCAGAACCAGGGTCCACTGTTTGCCCCAGTCAGTCTTGTTAGAATCATAGAATGGTTTGGGCTGGGAAAGACATTTAAAGATCATCTGGTTCCAACCCCCTGCCATGGGCAGGGACACCTTCCACTGGACCAGGTTGCTCAAAGCCCCGTCCAACCTGGCCTTGAACACTTCCAAGAAAGTTGAACACTTCTTGAACACTTGAAGTTGTTGAAGGTGCATTATGTGGCTAAGAGATATGGTTAAGAAAAGCAACCCTGATGCTTAATAAGGAGACATTGGTCTCTGCCCTGGCTGGGTGGCTCAGAGCTGCTGTACAGAGAAAAGGGCACCATGTGAGAAAGAGAAAAACCTTTCTGCTTCCTGGTCCTCCATCCTCGCAGGTGTGCTGTCAAACTTCAGACACCAGTTGAAAGACACTGGGAGACCCCCAACCCACCAAGCATTGACTGCCACATGACAATATCTGCTCAGAGGCTGTCAAACCATCACATTGTCCCCAAATGCACCCAAGTTTACCACAGTCTTGTGGAGTGGGGTTGAAGAAATGCAATGGGGATCAGTTCCCCTGAGAAAGGACCCCAAGAAAGTTCATTTCACTGACAGCATCATCCAGAGCCACCTGGAAAACTGGGACAGGATGGCTACAGGCTTGTTGACTATCTCTGGATGAAGATAAATGGAGGAGGTAAGAACAATGCCATCGTTATCACAAAAGGTGGTATTCATCTGAATACCTAGCCAAAAATGGCCGCAAGGCAGAGTCTGATACCAGTAGAGAATCTCAGGGTTTTTTGTTGGTTCAGTTTAGTTTTGAGTGGGAGGAATTGAGAATAGATGAGAATTTTTAAGAGTGGAAGATAATTTCCATGAAAATGATTTCACATGATAAAATTCATTAGTCTAAAGAATTGCCTGAGAAAAAGCAGCAGAATAAGTTATGAACTCAAAAAGCAGACTAAGAAACTAGGAAATTGGTGGGAAGAACTACTAAACAAAGTCAACAGCTTTAAATATGAAGAAGTGCTGAAGACTGGCAGCTTAAGAATTAGAAACAGAACAATACAGTTGTCTCAGGAGTTTTCAAAGGACTACTTAAAATCAAATAGATATCGTAGAAAATATGGAAAGGAAGAGCAGAGGAATAGTAAAAGGTGTGTGCACGAGGTGCAGAGTTGAAATCAAAGAGGATAAGGTTTAAAAGTGAAGTGCAGACTGCAGGGAAATAAAAGGAACTGAAACAGAGGTGCTAACTGGAATAAAAGGAAGCCAAGGTCTACCACCAAAAAAAAAAAAAAGAAAGAAAAAAAGAAAGCTAATTCATGCAAAAATGCAGAAATATTACATGCTTTCTTGGCCTCAGGTTTGTGGAAAAGAGTTAACTGCAATCATTGAATTACTGGCTTTCATCTAAGAAGGTGATACAGGAACAGGAAAGAAGATAGAGAGAACTAGTTTTGTCAAAAAATATATTCAAGCTGTCTGATTAAGACAAATACAAGAGGGAAAACAAAAAACTTACCTCTAGAAAGCAGAAAAAAGATGAACCCAGGAAAGCACACACCTACCAGCTCAACTTCGATCCACTGAAAGAATGAATCTAGAGGATAATAGGGAGCAAAAACATCCAGCACAGACTTGTAAATAATGTATCACATCTAAGTAGCCTACTTCTTTTCTTTGGCAGGGTAGCCAGCCTTGTGGCTAAAGGGAGTTGGTAAAATTCATTTTGATTTTAGTGAGGCTCTTGATGCTATTTCATTTGACGTTCTTGTAACTATGGTAGAAAAACATCATCTTGCAGATGCAATCACTAAAAATGGGTACATGGATGACTGATGGAGCCCTCTTCATGAGGGTTAATCAAGGATTCACTATCACTCTTCAAGGGCATTGAAGTGTGGTCATACGGGGTCAGAGTCATTAGCAGTTTCAAGGTTGTGCTTAATAGTTGAGATGGTGAAATAGAGCACATGATCGTCAAGTTTGAGAATGACACCAACCTGGGGAAAGCAAAACTGTAAGGAAGGACAGGAATGTAAAGTAATTTTCACGGAGATGTAACACAATAAAGTCAAATACAAAGTGCTTTCATGTGTAATGGGACATACCTGGCTGAGTGTTAGAAACAGTGGAGAAGCCTGAAAGTTGTCTGTCAGGGCAGAAATTACGGCCCCAGTATTAAAGCTTCAAATACTGGGTAATTTGAAATCAAGTTTTCTGCAGTCATTGGTTTTCTTTTTTGAGTGATATAAATAACTTCAAAAAGGTACATCCATGAATACTCTAAGGACTGGCTGACAACCAGTTTAATGCATTGATTAATGTAATTTCCCTATTTTCTTCTGCTATTCTTCTTGCAACAACAGAATGTAGAGGCGAAGACAGCCCATAGGTGCCTTTTACAATTATCCCACTGCAGTAGTATCTCAGGTCTTTGCACTAGAATAGCTGGGTGTGTGCACATTCATCCCATCAGGAAAATATTTCCCTTGTGTTTAAAAAAATGGTTCTAAGAAATTCAACAAATGCTTTAATGCAGTGATAAGGTTGTGTGCTCTTTTATGGTATATTTTAAAGAACAACTCAAACAGTTGTCGTCTGAGAAATAGAAACACAGCCCTAGAGGACATGCTGTTGAAACCCTAACTCAGACTGTATGCTGTCCCAGCATACCCAAAGAAGGCAGAATATGTACTGTCCATGGGTCAGGGTTGAACGGGATCTACCTCTGTTTGCCTTACACCCTTCAAAAATGTCTGCCTGTGCTAAACCGCATTAGTTCTTGATCCCATCAATCTTGTACGTATTATGCCACACTGTAACTATATTTCCCATCAGTAAACCCATAAAGTAGTTTTAAATCATTCTCACTGGGTACAGCTGGCCTTATGTGATAGGAAGGAAGCAGACTAAAGGCAGTGTAGCTGTGCATTGCAGTGCTATATTTCTCGATTTTCCAATAGTTTGAGTGTTGCTGAGGTCAGTATTCTGGAAGGACAAGAATTACCACTGGGCACTGACTAACTCAGAAGGAATTTATGAAAGAAATTAATTGCCTCTGAAATAATGGCCATTAAGAAGCATAGACCCAAAATGAATGTTCACAGGATCTGCACGCTGTGATGCATTGCAGCATTTCAGTGCTGTGGCTAAGCCGACATGCTTTATTTCTCAGTGATAGAAGAGGCCCTACTCAAATTGGCTTTGTGCTATTGGTATCACTTGCAGGCAGATATGCTGTCGTCTCAGGCAAAGATTCAGAGTTTAACGCACACTCATGACACATACCATAAGATTTCTGTCACCTCCCTATAATAATACACCGGTGATTCTCTTCAGGTGTATTTCATGACTGAATTTGCATTAACAAAAGGGCTGGTACATTTACAATAACAAAGGGCTGAAGGCCTTGTCATGAAAGCACTGTAAGAATCCCCTTTAATGGTATATGCCAGAGCCAACTGCTGGCTGGGGTGTCTTGGGTCCCACTAGGCAAGCAGGTCTTGGTGTTAGAAGGAAAGCAGAGGATGCTTGGAAGTTAATGTGGGAAGCAGATCGCAGAGCATTCCTGTGATTTTCTGATTTAGATGAAGAAAAATAAAGTCCTACTTCCCTGGAGTTCAGACAAAGACTAGCCAAGCAACCGATGTCGCCCACAAAATCTGGGATTCAAACCCTACATTTTGGCAGAAGTCTTAAGGAGCACATGTATTTTCTTCAAAGGAAGAGGAGTCCTCAATATGCTGAATTCCCTTTCTCTGAACCTCTGCTTCTGGAGAGTTCATTGTACATGGAAACTTGTGCGTGCCATCAAATTTAACTTGCTAAAACATTTGTAGAGCTAGTTTTAAGCTCAGGCACATAAGCTGTCCTGCCAGAAATGGTGCATTTGATGTGAGATGGAATAGTATTCGACAGCATAAGTGCTGAATTCCCAAAATCCTCAGGCAAGGCTCCCGCAGAATGGCAACGAGATGAGACAAGACGTGTGCACCTTCTGCAAGGAGGGTGTTGGCAAACATAATTGCATTGTGTTGGTGTCTGCAGCTCTGACAGAAATTGGAGCTGAATATCTCCATTTCTCCCTGGTGGATTTTGTACAGTGTAGGACAGTGCTCAGCACAGCAAACAAAGAACTGGTCTTTTTCAAAAGCAGGTGGTAAGGGCTCTCAGAGGGTCCCAGCAAGTGTGCAACAAGCAGCTTCAGCCATGAGAAGTGCACATACAAAAAATTAATGTGACAGTCATCTCCAAAATCCCATTTGCTTCCACTTCTGTGAATGGAACTTTATTTCCTTTGGAACCTAAATGGAAGCATGTGATTTTTAGAAATAATATCCACAGAAGAAAAAGCTTAAGTGGAGTAGAAAACACCAAAGCTCTCAAAGCTTTACTTGAGAGATATAAAACTACAGAGACTGCTCAAAACTTCCCTTCTGAAACTACTGAAGTTATTAGAGACCTAGACAACAAGGGAACCTTGTGGTTGGTGTCTACTACAGGCCACCCAATCAGGGAGAGCCTACTGATGAAGCTTTCTTGCTTCAGCTACAGGAGTATGAGAACCTGCATCACACTTGCAAGATCTCATCCTGCTGGGGAACTTCAGTCACCCCTGTATCTGCAGGAAAAGTAGCACTGCAAGCTGTAGGCAATCCAGGATACTTCTGGAATGCATTGAGGATAAATTCTTAAGCCAGGTAATACAGAACCCTACCAGAGGGGATGTGATACTGGACCAGTTGGTCACCATCACAAGTGAGGTAATTGGTGATGTCAGAAATTGGAAGCAGCCTGGGCTGCAGTAATCATGCTCTTGTGAAGTTCACAGTCCTGAGGGACGTGAAACAGGCAAAGAGTACAGGTAAGACCCTGAATTTTAGGAAACCAGCTAAGCTAACTTCCTGTTCTTTAAGGAGCTTGTCAATCGAACTCCCTGGGAAACTGCCCTCAGGGGCAAGGGAACAGAACAGAGCTGGTAGATCTTTGAGGATGCTTTCCATAGAGCATAAGAACTTGCAATCCGCAGGTGTAAGAAATAGGGTAAGGAAGGCAACTTCACACACTGAAAATCCAAATAATTTCTTTGGAGTGTATGTAGGTTAGGGTTTATCTAGACTTGGTTACATTTTGAGCTTATTTCCTGAAAGAAGCCAAAGCTTTAGAAGCCATCCCCGCAACATTTCAAAAACCCCAAATCAGCATTTCAGTGAAAAGAATGTCTGCATTTTTCTTCATCTGCAAGAAGAAAATGTTTTATATTTTTTTCCTCATCCTTACTTTTTGACTTGGCTGAGCTTTCTTTGCTCACATTTCCATATTTAAAATCCTTCAATATTTCTAGCAACAATCCAGTGCCTAAAATTTTGTGAGGAAGATGAGATGAAGACTTTCCCTTCCCTGTGGAGAGAGAAAAATTATCTGAGACAAGCTTTCTCCCTGAATATTCAGCTTCATGGCTACATGTGTGGGGAGCAGCTTCCCAACCAGAACCCCCTTCAGGGTATTTTGGCTTGTGCTTACCAGTCCTGGAAGGGCTTGGTGGTGTTCCACTTGCTGAAGAGTGAGCTTGGAACTAGCTTTTCAGCACTGACACGCCATAGCGTGGGAGGTTTCCAGGAGTAACGTGCCATTTGCTGGGATACAAGTACACCACATGTTACAGAATGTTGTTCCCTGTTTCATTTGTCTTATTCTTCCACTTAGTGCTTTTGAAGGCATTTAAATAAATCCATTTTCTAGAATACAAAAATATTACTAATGGATCATCTACTTGCATAATACCAACAGTAATAGTGGTATTTGTGTGAAATCAGTATATTCTTATGGCTTTGATCACATTGAACAGATGGCTGCCTTACCTGCTGCTGGCCAGCTGTGTGACACCTAGAAAGGAGAAGAAAGCGCATGGGTTTCCTTGCTGAGTTCCCTTGCTGGCCTCATTGTGCCCAGTACTGCTCATGATGCGAGTAGCAGCCTCTTGAGAGCAAATTGGCTCCAGAGAGGGCATTAGGCACAGAGGGATGGGGGTTTTGGCTACAGTCACACTAGAAGTCCTGAATCATGTAGACAAGTGCTATCTTTCCACATAGAGGAAGGACTTATTACACCCAACCATGCTATTGGAAACTGAGGTGTTTAGACAAGGTTAATTGCCTTAAGTCCTCTGTAGCCAACAGAGAGAAAGAAATCTCCTGAAGGGGTTTTGTTTCATCCTGAGTCAGGTAGGTGGGAAAAGCAGAATGACTCATCTTCGAGGTTTGCCTCTCTGTTTATTTGCTATGGAGGGAGCTAAGAGGTATTCAATCTTGTGAATTGCATGAGACAAGTCATACTCAAAATGCTCGTGGCAAACCATGTTGTTACCAGAGTAGATGAGGACCTGCAGCAACTGTGTTCATAGAGTTTTGGAGTGCAGTACTGGGATTTCACCAGCTGCACTTGGAGACAGAAGGTCCTGGCTCTCCCTGTGTTCAGCTTCCCTGGCTGGGGTTCAAGGCAGCAGGAGCTGCTGATACTGGGCTCCTTCAAAAAATCATCTCCTAAATCATATGTTTGCATTAGTCAAGAGAATACTAGAAAGTCTGTAGCTCATTAAAGTTTAAGACTCCGTTGTCTTAATGTTTATCTTGTTATAGCTGGTTAATGGCTGTTCGGCCTAACAGGCAAGGTCAAGAAACACGAAAATAAATAAAACACACAGATACATGGGCCTGGAAAAGCTGATTGATGGGCCACTTAATGAACCACTCAAGTGCAACCTTGAAGAGGCAGAGGTTCAGAGACAACTTTGGAAAGGTAAGAAAACCAAGATTGCTATGTGTCTTATGGGAAACTGCAATCTTATTATGAGTTGAAAGGGATTGTGAGACTCTAAAACTTACCACACAGTAAGGAAAGAACCAAAAGGAGGCATCAAGGTGGACATGGAAAGAACAAACTTGGAGAAAAAAGGTAAGAAAACCATTGGATAGCCATGTGTAATCAGGCATTTGTCAGCATGCTCATCTGGCCAGGCCCAGTGCCAGAGCACCGCAGTCTGTCCTACCTCCTTATTAAGCTCTATCCCTAGCTATCTGCTGTGTGAATGTTCCCTCTTCCCTGTGTGTAATCTGTCAGTAAGCTTCAAGACAGACTAGCCAAAGAGTAGAACAGGAGGTCTGTGGCTGGATACTGGAGGGACCATGGGTCTGGGGTCAAGATGTCAGGGTCCTGCGGCTGCAGGATGTGTGCTTCTTTGAATGGTTCAACTTTTGATTACCATCTGCAGCCTTTTCCCCTGGAAGGACAGCTAGTAATATGTTAATTTCTCACTAGAGCATCATGCCAGCCTTCCCCCAAGTAGTAGGTATTCAGTCTCTCTCTATTGCCTAGCTGAGTTTGCCTATTGTCCCCATTCCCAGTGTTCCCAGTCTTAAGGAAAAAGGCTAATTGGTCTGTGGCTGTCACAAGGATACCATAGTTTTGGGTGATGGGATTAGACTAGATTTTAGCCTTCTTGTGATCTAGGCATCCAGCTGCTTCCATCTGATCATCTTCCTCCATTAATATTTCCATAAAAGGAGTGTATTGATGTCACACTGGGAGACTTTCACCCATTTTTTTAAGGAATATGTTGGACACACACATTTATCCCCTTGAAAGCTGGGATATCTTGGAGAAGAAGTAGGAAGAATAGCTACTGCTGCACACCAGGCTTAAATCATTGGCAGAAAAATTCGTTTCCTCGGAAGAGTTCTCCCTCATGTTGTTCCAGTTTTCCCATGGGGGATTTGTAAGCAGTAGCAACTGTTTGTATGAAAGACTTCAAGGCGTGAAATGAAGGTTTTTAATTTTCATTTTAAAAGTTAGGCAATACTTTCACACAAAGAGAGGGTTTTTTATTAATCATAGCCTCAGATAAGCTGTTCAGATTTTCTCTGTAGTCAGCAGGACTCTGCTCAATTAGTACTGCAGGCAACCTAATCTATGGCAATAATAAAACACCAGAAGAGATTACTATTAGTTTTTGAATTATGCAAGGAACAAATAGCAGCTGCTTAATTTTCCGTTTGGTTCCACAAGAATTACCACAGACCTTAAAAGACTGACAGAAATATCTACCAGAGACAAGTGAAGTTCATGACTTTTGGGGATTTATTGTGTTTTTCCTCACAGTGTATTTGTCTCATTTACCGGTCTGATTCTGGCCTACAGTTAATATTATTGATCTCATCTTCTAATGGGTTCTGTAACTATTTTTTTCTGCATTCATTTGTTCCTCAGCCATAGCAGAGGTGCTTCCAGTCTTCCATCTTCTCAGAAAAAGGACCATTTTTGTCTGCAAAAGCATTTTTTTCTCTCTGACTTCAAGCTAAAGGGTGAGTATCCTGGAGCTGCTTTTCAGCACGTTGTTTCCCAGTGATTTCTCAAGCTTTGGTTCATCCAGGACCTTTGGTATCATAAAGTATTTTTTCAAAAAAATTCAGATCCAATGCCTTGTTCACATTCATATCTTTTACCATTATCCAACCTATTTATCTTCTAGTTTCAATAGCTTCTTGAAGAAAGAGGTATTTGGGATAAAAATATCTAAGTGAAGAACACAGAGTACACCACTTTCCCTTGTCATGTATTTTGTGTAAATAATAGTTCTTGATTTGATAGTCTCATCATTGTAAAAGGCAACTGAATAAAAAACCCACTAAGGTGTCATTTTAAATAACACTGCAAATTCCAGGACTTTGCATTTAAAAAAGGACAAAGGAAGAATGCTAAAATATATCTTTCAAAGAACAGAGCTGCAACTACAGCTATTATCATTTTTCCCCCACTTGTCAATAATTTTTGTATTACCCGTATCTTTCACAACTAAATTGAGCAAAGAAATAAATGATATTCCTTTAATGCCTCTAGTAGACTTATTTTAAGAGATTTATTGGATTGGGCTCTTGTAAGAGGCTGCGTTGGTGAAAACACCACCGCCACAGCAGGATGTCTGGCTCGACATTGCTAAGGCAGGAAAACCAACACCACCCCCACAGGAGATGTTTGTGAAGGATATCTCTCTCCACATCGCTCACCAACTGACACCTTGGTGCAGGATGTTTGTCTTATGGAACCACAGGGGGGAGAATTCCCCCTGGTGACAGTATTGGGCATGTGTACCGCCACCGGGTGGAGGAGGTGGTTGCAACTCTATAAAAGCACGGCACCAACCAGCATAGAGAGAAGAACATCTCCACCACTGGACTTGAAACTAACCGGACTGTCAAGATGCCACAGCTCCAGGGTGGTAGCTATCGCTATGAATTCTTTTATTCTTTCCTCTTGCTTTCCTTCTTTTCTCTCTCTGTCTCTGGAATTTGTTGGTGGGCATTTGTTGGTGGGTAAATAAAGTTCCTTGGCATTTGACTCTGTTTTGAGTGTTAATTCTGTTCCCGAGAATACGAGCAAGACTGAGCTCTGGCCTTTGACTGGCATGTGACAGGTCCTGTAAGAAACGTTTGAGTTGCAGTTACACAGAGGAACCATAGAATAGTTCAGGTTGGAAAGACCATTTTGGGATTACTTAGTCCAACTCCCTGCTGAAAGGGAGAGAGAGAGAGCTCACTTAAAGTTAAATCAGGCTGTTCAGCACCCTGTCTGCCTGAGTTTTGAATTTCCAAGGATGGAAATACCACAGCCCCCTGGGCAGCCCAGACCTGTGCTTCACCGCCCTCACAGGGAACATATTTTTCTGACGTCTGGTTGTAATTTCCCTTGCTACAATCTAAGACCATCACCTCTTGCCTTCCTGCTGTGCATCCTGGGAAAATCCTGGCTCTGTTTTCTTTAAAACCTCAGTGCTGGTAGGTAATGACAGCAGTCAGATGTCCCCTAAGCCTTCTTTTTTCAATGCTAAACACACCCAGCTCCCTCAGCTGATGAACTTGTTCAATCTCTGTACCTCCTGTTGGTGGTGCAAGAGGTTGGAAGTACAAAAGAAAAACTTTTCTGCTGTAATAGTGTTGTTTATCTTACAATCCTAAATAAAATGGTTTGCTCCCCTAGCTAGATAGCTTGCTAATGATTTGCAAATAATTTCAGAAAATGCTGTACCAGATCCCACACTAGTTTGAGAAATACAAAGTTAGTATCATAACCAAAACAGGGCAGTCTTTCTCTCTCCTTCATATGAGTTTCTCTTTTTATTTCAGTTTTCTATTTTTATTTTATAATTTATGTAAGCTATACCAAGGAGAATGGATGCAATTTCTGTAATGCCCCACTGGCTGTAGTTTGAGGAATTATCCCTTTCCAACGGAGGAAGGACACCCAATTCCCAGGACAGCTTTTGGCAAATGTACCTCTCCTGTAATACATTTTGTTTCTAATGAGGAACAGTATGTCTCATCTACTTGCCATCATATAAAGACATTAGCAGCCATACAAAAACAGGAATAGGTAGAGAACAATTAGAAAGCTTTATCCCTAAATAAAAAAAAACTGCTGCAGAGCTGTCATTTAATTTTGAATAGTGACTGTGCAGAGATGAGCTAGGCCATGTTTGTTGGTAGCAGTAATATCTTTTATTAGATCATCTAGTACATTTGCAATCTGCAGTATTGTTTTTAAACCTGGGTCACGGAAGTTAGCATCTCACGCAGACTGGCACACAGCGTCCAGCACAACTATCACTTTAAACAAGACAAATTGCTCTACATTCAAATGAGATCCTATCATTTTCCTAAACTCATCACATAGTAGGACAAAATGGTTCACAGAATTGTTGAGGTTGGAAGGGACCTCTCTGGATATCATGTAGTCAACACCGTTGCTGATGCAGGGTCAGCTAGACGACTGTCCCCAGTCAGGGTCTGAATATCTCCAGGGATGGAGACTCCACAGTCTTTCTGGGCAACCTGTGCCAGTGTTTTTCCACACTCAGAGCAGCAGTGTTTTTCTTATGTTAAGACGAAATTTCATGGGTTTTAGTTTGTGCCCACTGCCCCGTGTTCTGTCACTGGACATCAGCCAGAAAAGCCTCTTCATTCCTTTTCCTCTCCAGGCTGAACAGTTCTAGCTCTTTAATTATGCAAGATCCTCCAGTACCCTCATCATCTTTTGACTTTTTGCTGTGCTCATTGTGGCATGTTCCTGTCTCACATGTGCTGGGGAGCCCTCACCCAGCACTCCAGGTGAGTCTCACCAGTGCTGAGCAGAGAAGCAGCATCTCCCTGAATGTGCTGGTAATGCCCCACCTCATGCAGCCCAGGATGCTGATGACCATTTTTGCTTTGAGGGGGCATTGCTTGCTCATAGTCAATTTGGTGTTCACCAGGACCCCCGGTTCTTTTCTGTAGGGCTCAAAGCTGACCAGGTTTCTGGTCAGACAGCCCTCAGCCTGTACTAGTTCATGGGAATATTCTCCAGCTTGTGCAGGACTTTCTGTGTCCCTTTGTTGAGTTTCATAAGGCTCCTGTCAGCACACTTCTCCAGCCTGTTGAGGTCCCTCTGGATGGCAGCTCTACCCTCTAGCGTACCAGCAACTCCTCCCAGGCTTTTTGATTCCTCTGCTCTACCTGTAGGACCTTTGCCTCTCTTTACAAGCTTCTGTTCTTGACTGATTCCAGATTTCAACAGTAACCCAGGAATTCAGCCGTTTAGACTATTATCCAAATGGCTACAGTCTGCCCAGGTGTTTTGAACCAGGCTGTGTGTGTTCCCTCTGCCCTTGGCGCCTCAGATGCTCTGCTCCTGTTCTGCTGAGCTTTTACCCTTGCACCTCCCAGAGTATTTCATAGGGGATTACATTTCTGACTGCATTCAGACCCATTGGAGAGAGGTTCTTTACCCTAATTAATGAACCGGGAGAAAGCTACCAAGCACTCCCAAATGAAGTTATTCAATACTTTCAGTTTAAAGCAGTACTGCAAATTTTTGCTCTCTGAAGTACTCATAACTACTAATTTTCAGGTCTAACTAATAAGGCAATCTTGGATCTCATCAGTAACAGAATAGTTATAGTGCCCATACTGTGCTTTTAAATAGTTTCAGCCAAGATTTCTTTCCCCTGGGCATTTTTCTGAATATCAACTTCCTTTCTCTTTCTTACCTTGTTAAGTCTAGAAGAAAGCGTATGCCGAGATGCAAGTACTTAATATCATTAATAACTACAAAGTGACTGTATCTAATGTTCAGCTTATAAATCAGCCCCAAAACTTATTTCTACAAAAGCAACTTCATTAATTGAGCTAGTGACAATGGGTAACCACTCATACTGTTTACTTAGTTGCTCTAATTAGTTCTTTGGAAGTATTTACCTCTCTCTACTAACTAGATGGGAAATTTAGGATCTTAACACTTGGTAATTTGAATTATGCAGTTAATCAGACACAAAAGTTGCTTTGAGTGATGGTGATAACACTTTGTGTATTTCAGATCTCCTGACTTTACTAGAAAGTAGAGATCCATGACATTCTGGCATCACTCATATTATTTTAGTGGTACAGAGAACAAGTAACAGAATCAAAAATGTTACACAAAAAAGCACTGGAACTCTGACTACTTAACTGCTTAACTGTTAATTTTACATAATTCCTGCATAATCCACCATCTGTACAAGCAGAGATTTTTTTGTTCCAAAATTTAGATAGTTATGAGTCTATAAGAGAAGTTTTAGTTATTACTGGGTTACTAGCTCTATCTTGATGCCTGTGCATTCCTGAGATGAAGGAGTGGTGATGCAGTTCTCTTCTGAGGAGTAAATAGGAAACTATACATAAAGGTGGTAATTTTTATAAAATAAAGAACAGAATCTCCAAATTTTCAAAATACAAAAATTGAATTCAGTTATCAGATATTGTTTCCAAAACAGACAGACAGGTTAAGCACAGCATATAGGGCTAGCACATGGTTGCTCACTGGCAAATATAGCTGTATTGTCAATAAGGTTATTATTCTTGATGAAGGGAAAGCTTTTCTTCAGATGAAGCTTTTACCTTTCTGCCGGTAGTTCAAGAAAATCTCCACTAAAGATATTTTTTTGTCAACATTCCAGTTCTGTTTGCCAGGTAACACCATTCCTGTTATTGTTTTATATCAGATTATGTTCCAAATTGCTCTGCATAAGAAATTGCATTTTAAGCTTCTAAACTCTATGACATGTCTTCACTCCCCTTCCCTTGGATAATGGCAAAGGTGTGGAGCTCACCCACATTTTGGACAGAGGATGGAGGGGTGAAACTGTAAAAACAGGTTGCCAGTTTTTATCCAGGTTCCCATTAAAAATGGACCCATTCTTTAACGCCTGCTGGAATTATTTTGTGTCAACTGAATTGCTAAGGAGACCTTGTTTCTTTCTTTCTCTTTAGAGAATAGTAATAAATACCTTAAAAATATTGCTTCAGTCAGCTTTTATATCTACTTGCACTAAACACATTTCATAACAAGATATTAAAAGATTTGGCTTTTCATATGCTGTCACACAGGGCTTCATTCCTGCAGTTTACCAATAATGAGGATGAATTAAAGTTCTGCAAGAACAGTTACCTGAATTTGTGTATACAGCAGTAATTCAGAAAGTGTGAAGTTAAGACTGACTCATTAGAAAGGAGGCCAAGAGTTGTATTAAAATGAAAACAACAAGTCAATGAATCCATGTAGGCTCTTCATTTGCAGTTACATGCTGTCTGGAAAGAACCATAGAAAGAAAAGTCATACCTTTCACCGCAGCAATGTTTTCTGTCTCAGCACCTAGACAAACTTTAAACAGTAGAAATGCTCAAATTCTCTGGCTCTGGGTAACCAAGAGGATGCAAATTTCCATTTTCAGAGCCAGCATTTTGTCTCTGTTGGAAGTACTAACATCACGTCACAGAGCCCTCCTGGCTGCAAGCAGTCATAGTGATATGTCTGTAGCATGGAGCTTATCACACCAGTCCTGAGCCATCCTCCTTTTCACCAGAGCCAGGAGAAGTGCTTGGCAACTGTTGGCCTTGGAGCTGCTGTTGCCTGCTGTCATACTGGTCCTAGGAAGGAGATAGTAAATCTATTGCAGAATGCGCATGGCCAGTAACACGTAAATCAAGGTCAAATGCAAACTGACATGACCAGTTTCTGCTGGGCGGGCAAAGAGTGGTTGTTCTAACAGCTCTGAAGCCATAGAGGCTGTCAGAGCTGCCACCCTGCTGGGAACAGATATTCACATCTAGCTTGAGTTGCTCTCTTCAAGCAAGAAGAAATCTTGCTTGACTTCTTCACTGGGTATTTGGAACAGATTCTCCTTTCCTCTTGCTTGGGTCAGCTAATGGGTTATTTTTCTCCTTGGTGCCTGCTATTTCTAGCTGCTTTGCATGGCTAAAACACGTAGCATGATCCCTTAAGAAACCAGCTGGAAGACTATCTACTAGAAAGGAGCGTAATAGAGATATTAAATAAAGTACTCAGGGCAATTCTCAGTAGGGGAAAGATGTATACAGAATAACTGCATCAGAGAGAGGAATGTTACAGGGAAGAGGGAAATATTGTGTCCAGGGAAGGAATTATAAATGATTAATAAGCATGTTAATTTTCTACCTCGTAACTCTGATAAACTCCTCTAAAGCCAGCTTCCTCTTTAACATAATCTCTGGAGAAGGTAATAAAGCCAGATTTGTCCCACTGCAGCTGAAGTACTAGAAAGTTTCTGTGGGTGCCCTTAGTAGCCTGTATTTTTCTCTCAAGAGACGTGACAACTGCTGTCCAGAGCCTGCAACTTGGTTGTTATTTATCACTCAGGTGTCACTTCTGAAAGCACAGCAGGTTTTCCTTTCCATGGGGTCTTTACCAGTACCCAGAGCCTGGAGCCTCTGATGGCAAGGGATGAGATGAGGCATGGATGCATACTGGGCAGCACCTGGAGCTCCCTGAAAACTGAAAAGGGACCCCCATGGGTCCTCAGTTTTACGAAGCCTGGAAGTGTGCACTTAGAGCCCAGAAAACAACCATATCCTGGGCTGCATCACAAGAAGCATGACCAGCAGGTCAAAGGAGGTGATCCTGCCCCTCTACTCTGCTCTCGTGAGACCCCACTCAGAGTACTGGGTACAGTTCCAGAGCTCCCAGCACAAGAGGGACATGGACCTGCTCAAGTGAGTCCAGAGGAGGCCATGGAGATGATCCAAGGGCTGGAGCACCTCTGCTATGAAGACAGGCTGAGAGGATTTGGCTTGTTCAGCTTGGAGAAGAGAAGGCTCAGAGGAGACCTTAGAGCAGCTTCCAGTGCCTAAAGGGAGTCTACAAGAAATCTGGAGAGGGACTTTTTACAAGGGCATGTAGTAACAGCACAAGGGAGAATGGCTTTAAGATGGAAGAGGGTAGATTTAGATTAGATATTAGGAAAAAAATCTCTACTATGGGGGTGGTGAGGCACTGGCACATGTTGCCCAGAGAAGCTGTGGCTGACCCATCCCTGGTAATGTTCAAGGCCAGGTCGGACATAGGGGCTTTAAGCAAACTGGTCTAGTATGAGGTGTCCCTGCCCATGGCAGGGGGTTGGAACTGGATGAGCTTTAAGGTCCCTTCCAACCCAAACCATTCTGTGATTCTATGATTCTATAAAACCATCACTCAGTGGATGAGAAGCCCTCAGCACCTCTGCTCCTTGGGGAAGAGGAGGAGCGTCGGGGATCCCCAGAGAGGAAAAGCCTGCTTCTGCAGGCCCCGTTCCAGCCCTCTCCAGCCTCTTCTGCTGGAAGAAAAATTAGTAGCAAAAAGTGTGAGGAGGTGCAGATGGAAGCACTGTCTGTGCCCTGGAAGGTGTGAGGCTACAGCAGCCCCTTGTCTGGTT
This sequence comes from Nestor notabilis, assembly GCF_000696875.1. Taxonomy (NCBI): domain Eukaryota; kingdom Metazoa; phylum Chordata; class Aves; order Psittaciformes; family Psittacidae; genus Nestor; species Nestor notabilis. The sequence continues at coordinate 62,405 of NW_009914061.1, forward strand.
GTAACTATACAGATTAGCTGGCAGGATCTGTCCTGCAGAGCCAAAATCGTGAAGCCCTTCTGTATTTGAGTGGGATCCCAGGCATTATTTCGTTTTGTGTACAGTGTAAATGTGGGTCCTCTGCTAAATTCATTTAGCCATCTGAAGATAGGTTGACAGACAGATAAGTGGATACATGTGGATCCCTGTTTACATTTCTGTGATGTATAAGGAATATTAAACAGCCATTACTTATGATAAACTCCAGTTCTTTCCTGATTAAAAAGCACCCAGTTTATATTTCTCTCTGCATATGAAATTGTAAGACATTCATTAACTAATCTGTAAGCTAACCTCTTCTGGAACATCTCATACAATTTTTCCATTCAATTTAAGATGGTTACAAATTTACTAAAGCTTTCATTTTCTTGGAAATAGCAACAGAAGTATTTACATTGTATATTAATGAAAGACAAATTTTACCCCAAACAGTTGAATTTAGGAGTTTATAGAAAAAGAAAATGTTTTTCTGAAAAATAAAGTTCCACTCAGAGGCTTGATCTGAGTTCAAGCATATTTCAATAAACATAAGAAGTTAATAGTGCAGGTGAAAACCATCATTGTTTATTCCAAAAGTGTTCTAAATAAATGCCGTTCATCATTTTCTGCAATTGAATTAATGAATTGCAATAAAAAGATTGATGAATTCGTATGACATCTTGGAGAATATAACAGAATAATAAGGTGCTTGTGACTGACCTTTTGTACATACTGTGGGAGCTGCTTGTAACTTTTTACCGCATGATTTGCTCCACCTGACTCTTAAAACACTTACTACACAATGTGGGAAGTTTGGTACATATATTTGCAAAAGGGGGATGATACCTTCCAATTGCCCTCCTGCTTATTCATCCCAAAAGGGCAAACCAGAGAAGGAGCAAGGATCAAGCACTTACTTGTGGGGTGGCATAACACAAAGAGGTGCAGTTCCTATGTTGCTAAGGAAAGGCCAATACTAAGAACTGGATGAATTTGGGATAAATTAAACCTGCTTTGGATAGAGGACACAGGTCTTCAGAGCTTCTGTTTGGTTTGGTTTTATTCCTTCTTGCACCCTTTCTTCCTGGTGCTTCAATGAAGCAAATCTGGCTCCTTGATGTGCACTGGGTAACAACCTACTGTAGGAGAGGAGTAAAATATAGATGCTATTTTTATGATCTTCCCTCATGTAATAGGACCTTAATCCTGGAATTTCATGACGAATTTTAGCTTTCTTAAACACAGTATTTTTCCAGAACTCTATTATGTCAGGAAACACTAAAAACCACACCCAGATGAAAAAAAAAACCCAACCAAACAACCCACCCACTCCAAAACTAAAGAGATTCATCAGCCCTGAAAGGCACTGATGGTAGTTGCTAAAATACCACAGGAACCAGCCTCAATTTCAACAAGCAAGATTGGGGCAAATGATGGCAACATGTTCTCCAGCTCCTTCTTTCCTCGAAGGCTTACTGGAGGATCTGCACTTCTGGGAATGGACGGTTTGGTCCATGGTCTCATGCTGTTTGCTGCATTGTGACTTTGTCAGCTGAATCTTTTAAGCTAGTCTGTAAAGATGTTTAAAATGGAGTGGGATTTCTAAAAAAGCACAGGTTGTTTCCGTGTCCGTGGCTTAGCAGTAAAACACATCCCCTGCTGCTGTGACATGCATGCTCTGCAGACTGACTGAGGGTCCCTGCCACAGGAGGAGGTGCACTTCGCTAGCTTTGTCTGTTCACATTACACGGTATTTTGCCAGAGGTTTAAGAAAATGTGTTGCATAAACTTTTTATGAATCCCATTCCTTACATCTGAGGCTTGCTTCATGGATAATGATCTCTGCTTATTGCCAGGTGCGGACAAAGAAACACATCAGGAGCTGACATTGTAAACTTTTAAAGGAAATCTGGATCTGAATATAAACACCATGCCTTGTTTTTCCTATGAATAAAATACAGCTTTTTAATGAGCTCATTCCAGGCAATTAGAAAATATGTATTTTTGCTCCCTGTTGTGTAAATGAAGTGAGAAATGTAACTGGCAGCTGGAATGTGGACAGAAAGTTTTTATGGATGTATTTCATGCTGAAAGATATTCTTTAGATGACTCTTAGGTATGTACTTTAATTACCCTGAATTTCCTCCTTGTTCATCCTCCCTCTTTTTCTCCCATGTCCTCTTCCTGCAAGATCCCTCTGGCTCCAAGGTTTAGCCCTTTCAACCGCATCTCCATCAGTCACACATCAAGCAGCCTAAGAACACCAAAACTGCAAACCCAAGTGTCCTGGTTTCAGCTGGGGTAGAGTTAATTTTCTTCCGAGTAGCTGGTACAATGCTGTGGTTTGGATTTAGAATGAGAATAATGCTGATAACACACTGATGTTTCAGTTGTTTCTGAGCAGTGCTTACACTAAATCAAGGACTTTTCAGCTTCTCATGATGCCCTGTTATGAGTAGGCTGGGGGTGCACAAGAAACTGTGAGGGAACACAGCTGGATTGCTGACCCAAACTAGCTAAAGGGATATTCCATACCATATGATGTCATGCTGAACAATAAAACTGGGGGTAGTTGGCTGAGGGGTGGTGGCCTGCTGCTCGGGGTCTGGCTTGGTATCTAGTCAGCAGGTGGAAAGCAATTGCATTGTGCATCACTTGCGTTGTGTATTCTTTTATCATTATTTTCCCTTTCTTTTCTGTCCTATTAAACTGTCTTTATCTCAACCCATGTGTTTTACCTTCTTTCTGATTCTCTTCCTCATCCCCCTCAGAGGAAAGTGAGCAAACAGCTGTGTGGTGTTTAGCTGCCTGATGGGTTAAACCTCAACACCCAGTTAGATGAAAGGGCCAGGTGTTTATTTCAGTCTAAAATAGTAATCTAGACCACGTGAGAGAAATTGTCATCTGGACATTTCTCCTTTGCTGTATGGCAAGGACGGCCTTAGAGCACGTGTCTGCTGGCAGGTGAGGGAGGTTAGGTATGGTGATGGCCACTGTGCTGAGATCACCTCGCTCTTGATGTCTGTCCATTTTTGTCTCCCCTCTAGACCACTCCATCTGATTGTATCACTACATCTCATCTTCTCTTTGAGAAAGCGATGGAACTGCTTTTTTCTGGAATTATTCCCTGTTCAAGGGAATGTGTGCCCTGGCTGGGAGCCCCTGATGCCCCAGCAACATGAGGTGAACCTCTTTGCTTCCATGCAGATGACCAAGGGCCTCCAAGGAGCAGTGTAGTGATCTATAGGGTTATCAAGATCTTTACCAACACAGAAGGTAGAATGTGTTCTCCTGGATTTAGACACCGAGTTGTGAAAACATAAACTGAGCAGAAACTAGATAGCAAAGATCTAGCAGCAAGACACTGTGCTGAATTGGGAGGCAGAACTTACTAGATTTGTCAAGATGTTTGTTAGGCTTCTTCATGCCTGGTTGGTAAAAATAAGTGAGAGAAACAGATTCTGACTCTTCCTGTCCTCCAAAGTCACAATAACCATTAAAACCTGTAAAAAGAAAATACCTGAGAATAAAAACATAGTCTTTCCTACATAGGTCATAGGCTCATCACTTTGAAAGAATTCATGAATGATTCATTAACCTTTTCTTTCAGATATTTGTAGACCTTCAATAAGAGCAAGTAGATACACCATATAATAGAGCTGCCTGTAACAACATTAATATTCCATTAATTTGATTTCTTTCTCTGTGGATATTATATTTTTACAATATGTTACAGGGTGCCATGAATAATTAGTCTTCCTTTTGTTTTTGATCTTCCAGGCTTTCAGGTGCAATTCTGTACCAAGGACTTAAACAAAAATAGTTATAGACTGAAGAGTAATATTTGAAGTGATTCCTCAAACTAAAACGAGTAGTTCTGCCTACAGTTATATCAGCTTTTCGAGATACAGGATATAGCAGATAAACAATCACGATTTTATGATGCTGATACTGAGGAAAGATTTAAATGCCGCAATAGTTGCAAACTCACTGTGATTTTGTTTTTGTTTTGTTTGTAGTTGAAATTTCTTTTGTCTAGAACATCAAACACATTTGAAGTTGTCACTGGTGTAAGAAATGGGTAACATGCAGATATTTTTGGTAGAACCATGGATACATTTTTTTCCCAAAAGGAGGAGACCGTGATATATTAGTGAAATTGAAGAGGGTTTTGTTTGTTTGTTTGTGATCTGTTCACAGGTGTAGACATTTATTGTGTCAACTGCATAGTAGCCATCTGCCTGCCTACCTGTTGCATACACTTGACTTGTCTTCTATTGGAAGCTATATGGCAAGACCGTGGTACCCTCACTGGTATCCATACTTTTCATCAGGAGATGGATTCAAAATCCTTTAGGAATTATTTTTGTCTTTAATGTCATTATTTCTATAAGCTTTTCAAATGTGTTACTGCTTAAAAAATAAGAAACATCCCAATAAAAAAAAAAAGAGATTATGAAAAATGCAAATATAACCATATTCAGTCTTAATACAACGGTATTAACTGGTTATATTTTATCTTTAAAATAGAAGGACTCAGCTGGAGACTAAGACACCTGGATTTAGGTGTCAGAGGGCATTTTAGGTATCTAGGCAACCATTAGAGTTGATAGAAATGTAATCAATAGAGTAGATGGGACCTGGGGACATTCAGTTCACCATGAAGTTCTTACCTCAATGGGGAGGAGATATGAAGCTTTATGAAATTTAAGGAAGATCTCTTGGCTGAGCCAAATTTTTGGATTTCATATAAAAAAAAATGGCTCAAAACCCTGATCGTCATTGCTTAAACAAAAGGTGGCAATGCCTTCAGCAATACTGCAAACTCCCAAAGAAAGTACAAGAGAGCAATGAGATAACCTGACAGCCTCCTTTTCTCCAAGCTCTACAAGCCCAAAGTCCTTAGCCACTCCTTATAGCTGGATGTTCCTTCCAGCTTTCCTGTCCTCCTCTGGACATGTGCTTCCTAAATCATGGGGCCCAGAAATGCACACACATTGCTCAGCAGAAGAACCATGCTTTTTGTCTAAGTACTTTCTCTATACGAACAGTGGCAGAACTTGCTTATCTTTCTTATTACTTTTTTATGTTGCATTACTGTTCCACTGCGTTACTTACAGTGGGAGAAGCTATTCTCACTCAAAAGCAATTTTCTTTCCTTGTGTGCATTGTGTGCATGCTTAAAAGATTTCAAAGTGTGATTTGCCCATACCTGCCAAAACAAAGTGACTTCAGCTAGCTCTGTGGCAGATGCTCTGTTTTGCAACTCTTGAGTTTTCTACCACAAGAGAAGGCATCTTGTGTGGTAATGCTATGCTGATGTATCATTTTATACAATTGACTTCTGTTTCCTCATAAAATGTTTATGTTTTATCTTTTTATTCAAGCAACTCCATTAGCTGTCTCCTAGTATGTTAGCAAGGCCCTAACACAAATTTACTGCAACCTAAACATATGAACCAAGTGGAGTGGTTGAAAATGGAGTTCTGTGTGTGGTACTGGAGGATCAAAGCCTTCAGCCTCCCTGAAAGCAGGCACAGCAATTCAGGTGCTCCTTAGGGACTCTTATGAAGTCCTGACACACTCAGAGCCAAGAGTTTCTGGACAGTCTCCCACGCTCAAGATGGGAAGGATATGCTTAGAAGTGCCCTACTGCCCATGTCTCCATCTTTGGCTACCATATCCCAAATGCTTACTGCAGTCTTGGCCTCATCTGTCCCAGGTCCTCGTTGGCTTTGGGAGGTACCTTACCTCAACCCCTCTCATCAAGGTGCTCACTAATCCCCACACAGGGGAGCACACAGTGGTGGAACTGTACAAAGATAGCAGCCTCCAGGCTGTGTAGGAGCTTGCAATCCAAACTGGACTTTGGTGTCTTCCACCAGGCTGCAGTTGGGAGGGTCTGATGGGAGGAATACACCTTGATAGTATTTTCTTAGTAATACCCCACACTATCCTTCCATTCCAAAAGGTTTGCCTTCACAGCCTGTCTCTCTTTTCTCAGCAAAGTGGGGAAGTGGGAACTATATATACCTTATGAACAGTCTGAATTGCTAAAACAATTATCCAAAACTAGTTCCCAGCCTTAGAATAAGAACTTACATAAAATTGCTGACCCACTGTTTCTCAATGCCCAGTCCTCTGCAGGATATGTTGCAGAGTCCCTGAAGGGCTGGTGCCAACAGGCCTTTGGAACTACAGAGCTGAAATGAAATTTTTTCTTCATGTTTCATCTTCCTCGTCTTGTTGCATAGCATTTTGCAAAAGGAAGCAAATGGCAGAGCTGTTTGGGCAGAGAGATCCTGTTTTCCTGTACACAGGGAAGCACCAAGATTTGGAGCTGTGACAGAAGAGGAGTGTCCAGGCTGCCTTGCCCTGCCAGATCACAGGAATGATCATGAGTGAGGGTGTCATCCAGGGATGACAGCCCCAGTGAAGTGTGTGACAAGGCAACCAGATCTGGCGCTCACTTCCACCAGCACCCTCACTGACACTTCCCCATGCATGAAGGTCAACCCGTATGTCGGGAGCAGTGATGGGGGTAGCTGCTACCGCTGTCCCCAGCCCCATGACACACTACCAAGGAATTTTCCACAGATGCCTTTCTAGCCACAAAACCCAGCATTAACAGGAAGAGGTGTCCCCTGCCAAGTGCCCAAAGTAAGAGAGGAGTCATGCACTTTCTGAAATTTAAGCTGACGCTGTATTTTTTGTGCAGCCCATCCTGGAAACACAACATGGTAGAGCAACCTGCACTGTCCTAGTGAGGCTGCCTGAGGGATGGAGACCACCTTAATGTCAAGAAAACAAACACACAGCCCAGACCTGTACCTCAACCTCATGAACTTCAACAAAGTGATGTGCAAGGTCCTACACCTGGTTCGGGGCAACCCCAGGCACAGCTACAGGTTGGGCAGAGAAGAGATTCAGAGCAACCCTGCGGAGAAGGACTTGGGGGTGGTGATTGATGAGAAACTGAACATGAGACAGCTTCAGTGTGCGCTTGCAGCCCAGAAACCAACAGTATCCTGGGCTGTATCAAAAGAAGCGTGACCAGCAGGTCAAAGGATGTGATCCTGCCCCTCTACTCTGCTCTTGTGAGACCTCACTTGGAGTATTGTGTCCAGTTCTGGTGTCCTCAACATAAAAAGGACATGGAGCTGTTGGAGCAAGTTCAGAGGAGGCCACGAGGATGATTAGAGGGCTGGAGCACCTCCCTTGTGAAGACAGGCTGAGGAAGTTGGGGCTGTTCAGCCTGGAGAAGAGAAGGCTGCGTGGAGACCTCACAGCAAACTTCCAATATCTGAAGGGAACCTATAAGGATGCTGGGGAGGGACTCTTCATTAGGGACTGTAGTGACAGAACAAGGGGTAACTGGTTCAGACTTAAACCAGGGAAGTTTAGGTTAGATATAAGGAAGCAGCTCTTTACAGTGAGGGTGGTGAGGCACTGGAACAGGTTGCCCAAAGTAGTGGTGAACGCTCCATCCCTGGCAGCGTTCAAGGCCAGGCTGGACAGAGCCTTGGGTGACATGGTCTAGGGTGAGGCATACCTGCTCATGGTAGGGGAGCTGGAACTAGATGATCGTAAAGTTCCAGCAGTTCAAAGGATGTGATCCTGCCCCTCTACTCTGCTCTTGTGAGACCTCACTTGGAGTATTGTGTCCAATTCTGGTGTCCTCAACATAAAAAGGACATGGAGCTGTTGGAGCAAGTTGAGGAGGCCACGAGGATGATTAGAGGGCTGGAGCACCTCCCTTATGAAGACAGGCTGAGGAAGTTGGGGCTGTTCAGCCTGGAGAAGAGAAGGCTGCGTGGAGACCTCACAGCAAACTTCCAATATCTGAAGGGAACCTATAAGGATGCTGGGGAGGGACTCTTCATTAGGGACTGTAGTGACAGAACAAGGGGTAACTGGTTCAGACTTAAACCAGGGAAGTTTAGGTTAGATATAAGGAAGCAGCTCTTTACAGTGAGGGTGGTGAGGCACTGGAACAGGTTGCCCAAAGTAGTGGTGAATGCTCCATCCCTGGCAGCGTTCAAGGCCAGGCTGGACAGAGCCTTGGGTGACATGGTCTAGGGTGAGGCATACCTGCTCATGGTAGGGGAGCTGGAACTAGATGATCGTAAAGTTCTTTCCAACCCTAACTATTCTATGATTCTATGCCCTGCAGGCAGGGAACCTTTTTGGAAGTTTAACACTAGTAAGTAAGTGCTAGTATGTAAGTTGACAATCATTCATGGCTGTCATCTTTCTGTTCTCATATTTATAACTGGGAGAAGTAGCAGTAACACACAAATACTGAGAGATTTCCTCCCCTACAGTTCTGATTCAGGTAATCCAAATAGTTTGGAGCTGGATTCCTTTGCAGTGTAAGAACTCACTTTAATTCAGCATCATGTAATAGTAAAAACACCCTAGTTATTGAAACATACAAAGTTCTGGGGTTTATGTTTATGGAAAAAAATCTGAACTTGTATAAAAGCCATGGGAATCAGATATAGAGTTATATGTATAAAGAAAATGAGAAAATGTCAGTTTTGTTGATGTCTCCCATTTCTGCCTTTCAGAATTTGTTCTGATGGATTTCAAGCATAAAGAAGCCTTAGTTTTCATATCATGCATTGTAAAGTATAAGATTCAAGTTTAAGCTGAGTTACTTAAACGAATAATGATTTTGGAAGATTTAGGGCTTCTTTCAATTTTCAGCAGGGAATCTGTGACAGCTTTGATAGAGAGATGCTGTGGCATAAAGAAAAAGAACACCAGCAGCATCAAGTGCCTAAGGTTATGTGAGAAAATTATTATTCCCAGAGGAGTTACCGCATGCAGCCCCATGGCTGTCATGCACATTTCTAGAGCTGATTTACAAATCTGCAAGAAGACAAGAGGGTGAGACACTGCCATGTTCATATTAATTAGTTCACCACAGATCAAATCCAACAACAGATCACCACATGCTCCCATGGGCTGCAAGAAAATAATCTTAAAATAACCCTGACTACTTCTCAAGTAGACCAGTAAGATATAATCCAAAAAAGAGACAAGATGACCCTAGCAAAAATACTCACACCAAAACATGAAATGACTGAGAAGTCATTGTGACATATAAATGTGTTACAGTAACAAGATGTATATTAAGACTTGCAGATCAGACCTATCTCTGAAGAAAATTGAAATCGTTTTCCCCCATCTTTGGTGAATTAATCTTCAAATATGATGCATTGGCCATGTCTTAGGCACACCTATAGAAGCCAAGCTGACCTCACTATTTGATCACCCCTTCATGAGCAATGTGGAGGATGCTAAATGTATTAGTCCCTACCTTCGTTACACAGATGGATTGAAAACATGAACCTCTACAAAAAGAAGTTTGCAGAACACATGCTGAACAGTTGGCTGATATAAGTGCAAGCAGGATATGAAAAGCCAAGACAGCTCTGATCTGACAGTTTGCAATACCTGAGCCAGGTTTTGCTCCTCACCCAAGTTCTCATTGCATTGGAGCACCACAGAAAAGCAAACAACTGTGAGTATATCTTAACCTGAAGGATGGAGGTCAGGAGAAACTCTATCCAGCTTCACCCTTATGAAGAGGTAAAAGTGACAGCTCCACAGTTTATACTGTGTTCAGAGGCAAAAAAAAATTAAGGTTTCACCCTAAACTTCATATAATCACCTTCTTTACTCCTTTTCCAGGCAGCTTTTCTAGTTTTGAATACATGCATATCAGAATAGAAAATTTGATGTTTCTGTCCCTTATGAACCGAACAGTTTGCAGTAGATTTACCTTCAAGTAACACAATGACAGTGAAATATCTCACATCAAAAAAAGATGAGAAAAACATAGAAGACTTGCTTTTGTCTGCCAGTTTAAATACTGAAAAAACCCCAAAGCAACAACAAAAGCTGATCACTAACTTTTTGCTTTTGGAAGTGGGATGTTCAGGCACAACACAAAGAACAACTTTTCATTTTTTCTCAATCGATTAGTCCAGAAGCTAAACTTTTATTTGATATAGATCTAGGTCTAGATGCAATCATAGCTGCTTAAAGCCCTTCCAAATCTGAGAATAAGCTGATGCAGTAATGCCTGCTTTAGGCTTGCAGATACCCTGATATCATGTTGATTTTGAAGCTTAATGAGAGTGGAGGTACAAACATCTCTCATGATTTCCCTGAGGGCAAAAGCTACCCACCAGGAGAGCAGGAGGTTGAGCTGTAACTTGCATTCAGCCCTTGGTGCTTGGGTAGCACCCACAGTTTGACAACACATCAGCCCCACTTTTTCATTCTATTTGATTTCTGATTAAAATCACTTTTTTGCTCAACAGATGAAAGAAGATTGTTTCTCACACTGTGTCAGTGAGCCTTGACAGATAGATATATCAGCCCTGGTTTGTAATTCATATTCATGTAACATATAAATCTAACCTATTTTTTAAATTAATATTTGCATAAACTTTGTATCTTACATTTTGCTGCTTTTTTTTTTTTTTCCTAACCTTAACAAGGAAAAAGCCTAAAAAGAAAAGATATCTTCAGACTTTTACAATGGTAAAAGAAAGCCTTACATTGTGATTTGCTTGGGGTTTTGTGTTTGGGGGTTGTTCTTTTTTTTCCTGTGACTTGCTAACTGAATGTTTCAGCTGAAAGATACATTTCTCTTTCGCTCTGTTCTTCATCCTGCTTCATGACTAACAAAAATTGCCAGCATTAATTCAAAAATTGGAGTGGAGTTGAAACATTTCTTTCATGAGGAATTCACAGATTTTGGGAAAGTTATTCTGAATAATATGAAATAGAAAGATGTTCCAAATGTCTTATGAAATAAAATTATCATAATAATTCTAAAGACATGGAAAATGTTCAAGGGTTGAGTCAAGTTCAAAACTTTTCAGACTAAGATCTTATAACAAAGTAAAATTAAATCTGAAACGAAACTCAAAATGTTCAGATAAGGCAAAACCAACACACAGCTCATTACCAAAAGCTTTGTATTTCATGTGTTTTCTGAAACATATAATAAAATCAGTTTGTGTTTGTGGAGAACTCTTCATTCCAGCAAAAAACTATTTGCAACTGAAATACACCTTGCAAGAAATTTGCAGCTGATTTTACAAATTCTCCTCAGCCCCATGCAGTGACTGTAAGTGATGAGTGGCACTGGAACAGCCACTTATTAATGCAGCAAAAACACTTACTATTTTGTTAAGAAGGTGCGGAAAAGGTCTGAAGCTTTTAAATAGGAATAGGTTCTATCTTCCAAACTATCCTGTCAGAGTTCCCATGATGCTAAAGTCCATTGCACTTTAAATAGTATACATTGTAGGGTGGGCTGGCCTTTGAGCATCCCAAGGTCTGCAACCTTTCCCTGGTGGGCTGTCTGTCAGTGGGGCACCACCAAGGTGCTGGTTAGTGAGGGTCACCCTCCCCCCGGATCTTCTGAGCTGTGTCCCTGTCCTGCAGCAATGTGTGGGAGATGGAAGCTGGGACAGACCTGCTTTGGCCACCCTCTGCTGGGTCACACGGTTCTGACAGCAGAAGAAAGGTGGATTAATACAGCTGCAGCATTATGCAGGTTCCTGAGGTGCCACATGAGTGAGGACGAACAGCCAAGGTGGGGGTCTGTGGGTCTAATTCTGCCTCTGTGAACTCTGTTTGACTCAGAGGTCAGTGGGATGGCATCTGGACAACACTGAACACTTCTGGGAACCCCCTCTTTGCATTTTGGCTGCATTTCCCTACCCTGCTTTCCTCCTCTGAGGCCTGAGGACACCCACTGTCACAAAAAAACTATAAACTATTTTTCCCAGACAGAATCCTTAGTTACTGCTAATGATGCTGAGAAGCTTTTGGTATCTTCTGAAGCAAAGAAGGTCACCAAAGGTTGGGCACCTTCTTGGTGGAGACCTGACTTGTGGCTTTTTCTTTACTGACATCTGGAGCCCATCAAACACTACAAGTGTGTGACACTGATCTTTGTGGAGCTGGAAATCCAATGCAGAGCAACCCACCACAGCTGGAGAGACAGAGCAAGAAAAACTGCTCTTCTCTCTTCACCTCCCTGTCCTGTAACTTTGGAGACTTAATCTTCAAATATAGCATATCCCTATTAATTTTCAGTAGTTACCAGGCATGGAATTGATTTATGCAAATGCAGCAGGTGCAGACTGTGCTTTAGAAATCCAGAGAGAATAAACCTTGCACCAAAATGATGCAGCCCAATGAGACATGCAGTCTTTTTAAACTCATTTCTTGCACACTGAACATGCCGGATAAAGCCATGTACTCTTTAAATAGTATCTTCCTAAGATCATAAACAGTGAAAATGATTAGGCAATGCAAGTGGCATTAAAACCAGTGATGATCATCTGTTAAGACTTCATTTCCCTGGGGATCCCAGGGGACATTCTGTGGCACTGAAGAAAAAACCCAGAGAAAGAGCCCAGGGGCAGAAGCAGCAGCCCCACTATTAAATTACAGCCTTAATTGAGCACTGTGTCCTACACAGCCTTGCGAGGGTGTCACAAACAGTTATGGCCCGAGTTGTTCATGCATAACCCTTATGGAAAAAAACATTTGCTAATTGCTCTGTGTATACTGTCAGAGGGCACTTGCAGAAAGTTTACAGTAATTTACCTAATGGACTGTGGGATCCTTTTACCTCAAGTGCATTATGAAGAGGTAAAGAATAAGAAATAGAATTGTAGTGCAGGGTTTGTAATGAATATGGAGAGCGTCCCTTTGGTTTGATTGAGAAAAAGAGAAAGGTTTCTCGGTAGGGACCACTAAGGAACTCTGGAGCCTTTAACCTTCATGTCACAAGTAGACAGCATGTCACCTCTCCCACATACGGCATATGCACATATGCTTTAGGACTGAGGTATCTAGGAGAAACCTTTGACAGTTTTTTTGTTGCTGGGTTCCCAAGGAATTGCTGGTGTGTCTGCAGGGAGGACAGGCAAATCTGCAGAGCAGAAACTGTGGGGTGGAGCAGAAAGGTCTCTGACTGCCCGCTCACTCCAATGGCACCAGCATATTGGTAGGATTTAAAGCTGCTGTCTCATGTTAGGACTGTATGAAGTTCCATGGTAGTCAAATCAGCGGAGCTAGGGATTTGAGTTGTAATGTGAAAAAGTTTGCAATGTTTTAAAACATGAAAAAGCCCCAATGCCTTGCATATGAAGGCCCCATCTCCTGATTTAGGTAGTTTATTCAATACAACAAGAAAACAAACAAAAAAGGATGGACAACTGAAAATGTTTGGTTTTTTTAATGTGGTTAGAGAGATGAAAGGCAACTTAACAATCTTCAAAGTAAGATTTTGGATTTAAACCAAAAAAGGAGGCACAAACTTTTCTGAATATGAAACTTTCATTAATTTCCTAACATATGAAGAAATATATAGTGCCCTGACTTAGGAACAAAATCCATGTTGGGAATACTATCCTTAAGAAGAGAACATGAGAATGGTCTTGGAAGTAGAAGCACATGAAAAGTATTTTTTTTTACAGAGAAAATATTTTGTTAGTACTAAAGTTTAGTGGAGTTAGGGCAGACTTGCCACAAGGGCGTTATCTGTCTCTCTCAATGTCCTCACACTGGTAGCACCTACAAAACCACTGTGTGTTCTCCCACCTATGTCACACTTGGACCCCTCCTTGAAATAGCTGCAAGACAAAAAATTCTGGCAACGTGTAAGATATGAGACTAATAGGAAAGGAAAATATAAGAACTTGAATGCAGAACAGTAGTGTAATTGATAGATTAGCAACTATGGGTTATAAGAATCCATATAACAAAGTTAAATAGTTATGACACAGAGGTAAACACCATACGAAAAGGTAAAAATAGTAAAGTTTTAGTTTCTACTCAGAAATGTCTTCAGGACTTAAGCTTAGGAGGAGGTATCAAAGTGAGGGAAGAGACAAAAAAATTAGCTCCTTGGGAGACACTTTAACAGGAGAAAATTGAAATAGGAAGTCTTCTCTAACCACTAAAGAAAAGTGTTTGAAAAGGTGTAGCAGCTGCAAAGTCAGGAGAGCAAAAAGCCTAAAGATTTCTGAGTGGATCCATGAGGATACTCTGATTTATGTCTACTATAAGAACTAATGAGTAGAGGAAAACTGAGGCCAAAGTGGAGAATACCATTCACCTAGAATTAATGGCAGTTTCAGTACTGTGAGAGACTAGTAAAACCGTGAATTCTAAAGACTTTGGGACATTTATATGCTGTTGCATTCCTTCGCTTTCATTCTGCAATTCCACAGAACTGAGAGAAGATATGCTGGCATAAAATTTGTATAATGAGGTGATAAATTGGGCTGTTATGTTGAAGAGGGGAAGGACTGTAAAGAAGTGACAGGCTTGATTTGTAGCCACTAGTTTATAGCCACAAGAAAATGCCAATGGATATTAAATGGCTAATTATCATATCTGGAGCTAAATTAAAGCCTTAGACTCTTGCACAAATTTCTTTTAAAAAGAAAGTGATCATCTTAATCAAAATATCCTGGAATGACAGCTTTGCTTCAAATCATGACCTAAAAATAACTGGTTAAATTTGGTGAACTAAATTCAAACTGGTTTATCAAATCATTAGTAAAGGTTGCCCCTAGATGATGATTTCCATCATTTAAATCATCCCTTTAAAGCAATACATTTATTCACTCTGCAGGCAGTGGATCTTAAGAAACTTGCAGAACTGTGGGTCTCTAGCAGAAGGAATGCAGACTCTACCTAGCTAAAACTGTCAAAGGAGTTTTAGACAGTATTGGACTGTATTGCTTTTCCATGAATATGTAGTATTCCTCAGCTAACATGCAGCAAGAACCCCATGATACCGCTTCGCTTTCTCATATATCTCATACTGTGGGCATTTTCGTAGCATTTTAAAGGCAGGCTATTTTTGAAAGCCCGAGGCATCTTCTCCTACTTCTCTTGAACTCCATGGGAGCAGGATAGTCTCTGATGATTAAATCCCTCCCAAACAGCAAGGAAGAGTGACTTTTTGTTACTCAGCTCCTATTGCTGGCTGCTGTTAATCTGCATGTGTATGTCTTTTCCAGAGACGTAACGAATTCTGTGGGCTGGTTTCAACATAAATCTGGTTTAATCCTGATGGATGGGAGTAAAGCGCAGTTTCATGGAAGCCATTACACAGGGTATATTGTTAATGAAACTCTTTTGGTACCTCAAGAGTTTTGCATGAGCTCAAGGAATGACAATATTCTCTTGTTTGCACTTTAAGAATACTTCGTTCCCTGTTGACTAAAGCTGACATATGAAGACAATAAAAACCAGACAGTATAAGAAAACAGCCTGAGACATCTGTTTTTCTCTCCCATAGCGAGTGATGAGGTACTCGGTTTTTTTACTGAACTAAATCAAGGAATGACACCTCTGTGAACTACTTTAATAAAAGCAAATGTAGTGAGATAATAAATGAAATTATCATGATGTACATAAGGATTAGTGGAGCTGTGCACATAATGCTCCTCGCAGGAGGATACCAAAGCTTTACAATAGATACCAGTTAGAATAGTAGAATCATAGAATAGTTAAGGTTGGAAAGGACCTTAAGATCATCTAGTTCCAACCCCCCTGCCATGGGCAGGGACACCACACACTAAACTATGTCGCCCAAGGCTCTGTCCAACCTGGCCTTGAACACCGCCAGGGTTGGAGCATTCACAGCTTCCTTCAGTTGCCCTTTCCTTATTCCTGTATGTCAGCTGAATACCAGAAGACAGAATTGTGTTGTTTCTGCCTTCAGAGTATTACTCAAGGCAGATGCCTGGCAAATCCCCCAAATGGAGCTAGGTGAACTTTAATAAGACCAGTCTACATTTGCTCTCTAACAGTCAGGCTACTCAGACATTTGATACACTTCAACAGTTCAGTAGAAATACTATAGAACATCACCACAATTTTGGAACAGTGTGGATGCATATTTCAAGGAGGATATTAGGCCACAAGTCTACAACATGCCTTGCTTGCATGAACTTAGATGTTAATGAACATAAGGCACCAGCATATCATGGGCTCATCAGCATATTGACAGACACATATGACACCCACTCCTCCAGTCAAGCTTTTCTGTAGTGCCCCCAGTGATTCCTGGACTCCTGTCCCTAGACAAGCAATATATTATTTGTTCTGCAGGTGGTGGATCTTAAGAAACTTCTTAATTTGTGGGAAGACAGCCAGGACAACCACCTTTTCTATAGCAGATCTCTCTGGAATCTTCTCAGGGTGGTCCCATGGAGATCACATCATCCCTCCCTACAAGCTCCCAGCAGCAAGTTAGCATTAAGGTTAGCTATAGATTGCTTGCCTCACTTCCCAGCAAGGTAGGCAAGGCTGCAGAGACAGATGAACACATTCATAAAACTCCACATCCCTTCTCTGAGTGTATCCAGGATCTTCCAGATGTGTAGCTGCATCCTGCACATGTGGAAAAACACAGAGCACACCTAAAAGCCGTAACACTCTTCCACTGCTTTCTTTTGGAGGAGCAGAAGGTAAAGAAAATAAATGTCACAAAATACATACTACCTGCAGGTAGTTTGCACATATACAAAAAGACATATGTACGCTGCAGAGAATGATGGGAACAATATCAGAGTTTCAGCATCTGGTGTGTCATCACATCTCACATAGAAGTGTGCCTGGTTTTTAAAACACAGGAAAATGATCACAAGGGCATTGTTCAGGGAGTTTTTTGAAAGTTATTCAAAAGGAATACTGTCTATACACAGTACATAATATTTCTATGTAGGGCTCCCCTTAGGTACACAACTAACTTCTGAGGTAGCTATTTCCATGCTTCAATAGTAGCAAGGAAGGGCAGCAAAGAGAGTTGAACAATTTTCATGTATTCTGCTAACAGAGAATCTCTTGCTTTCCATTGCTAAACTATTCTCATCCTAATTACAGGACCAGAGCTTCCCAATCACATCTCCTGAGAAATCTCTGGATCTCACCAGAAGTAAGTACTCAACATGAAACTTCATCAATCCACGTATTTGTAAAATCACATTTTAGAGAAAAGTGATTAAGTGATATGCCAAACGAGAGGCAAATGTCTGATACTGTTAACACAGACTCTGCAATCAACTTCTTAATTTGTGGGAAGACAGCCAGAACAACCATTCTTTTCTTTAACAGCTTTCAAGATTAAGATGCTTCTGACCAAACCAATCCACTGATTGCAAAGGCAGTTTCCTCCAGAATTTGGCCATCTGAGTTTTTTGAAAGCACGTTTTTGTTATATTTTTTTTTTCCTCTTGGAGCAGGCAGAGCTTCTGCATGAACAGTAGATACCTTCATTATAGGAAGCACACACTGTGCAGTGGAGAGAACTGCAAGGTGTTTTATCAACTATTTTCTATCCAAGTAGCTTTTAGATACACTCCTTTGTTCCTGTTTACATCTCAATTTTAATGCCTATGGATGGTAAAAAGTCTCTGCCTTAAGCACTGTCATTCACAGTGACAAAATTATCTTTCAGACTTCTATCCAGCTCAAGAAAAAAAGCCAGCTTAATGCTTGCATCTTTGTCCAATAGAGAAAATCAGCTCATCTTTCTGGCTTCCTCTTAAGAAATTCAGCTCTTCCCTTCACTTCGCATTCACTCACCTGCAAAGACACTTTTATTCCAGAGAGGCAGGGATCTGGTGTCACTCACAGCACCATGTTTCCTACCTGAGGCTACTTCTGCCACAGCACTACTGAGTCATTTGCCTTCCTTGGGGGTACAAAAAGAGCTCAGTGCTATCATGAACTCTACTCTGCTGCCTGGATCCCACAGCTTGGCTCGCACTCTCTATGCAGAAGTCTCCTACTGAAGGTAGTTTATTTCAGCTTATCAAAGTAAAGGGACATAGATAAAACTACCTACCAGAAACCCCAAGAAGTGGCTATGAAATTTCTAAAATTACCTGCTAGAATCTGTGGCTGACTAAAGACTGTTTCAGGCAATAAAAATGTTGAGATTTACCTGTGTGCTTGAAAGCAGGACTTAGAAAGGTCAGGTTAAACTACACCTTCTCTGCATCTGTGCACTGCTATTGTTGCTGTATCATGGGGCTGAAATAAGCTCTGCTGGTGAGACCCCCACCAACCTGTCATGGGTACTTTCAGAGTAGGGACTCAAAGCCCTTTCTAGTCCCCTGGTCAGCCACAAACCCTTTTCTCAAATGTGTTTGTGTCAGTTACAGCAGCACTGAACTCCTCTTTCCCCCCTTCTACACATACGTCTCCTCACACACTATTGATGCAGCACATCAGTCCACTGACGTAGCACACTGGATACAGGATACAGACAGGATGGTTAGGCAGATTTTAACCCCAAAATGAACTGTGGAAGTTCCCAAGAGATCTTCTTGTATAATCAGACTGACCCAAATGAAAATACTTATGTTCAACAGTCATGTGGAAAGCCAAACAAATCACACTGACCTGCTCTGGCAAAAAAAAAAGTAATGGGAGTATATTTGTATTATTACATCCGATGTTGTCTCATCTGAGGGATCAATACTTTCGGACGGAAAAAGAATGACTGGTTTTTGTTTCCTTACTGTACAAATCCCTCCAGACTATAAGAAAGAAATGAGTCCTTGATTTTTTTTCTCCTGGTGTTGAATTCAACCCAAGCACAAGGAACAAGCAGAAATGTACATTATATGTCTTCTAATTGATTTTGAAATAAGACTGTAGTTCTTATGAATTTCCATGAGGTTCTACTAAACAGGCAAACAAGATAACTCTCAGAGCATCTTTGAAGAATTCTGGGTTCTTTTTTTTTTTGCTTTACAATGAATTTATTCAAAAGCCAATATGCTTACCAAGATAGGAAAGACATTTACATATAGTTTAAAAATAAATGAATCTCATCAAAACAGCTGTCCGTGTGGCTAAATTATTCTGTTGTGAAACTTCATTGAATTCTCAGAGTTTCGATAACGTGACTGAATTTGGCAGAGAATTTTGCTTCAATAATAGTAGAACACCTGTGGAACTTACCATTTAAAACCAAAAGATATTGGTAGAACTGTGAATCCCCAGGTACTTTTATAAAACTAGACCTGGAAATGACTCAGATGATGAAGCTGATCTAACTCTTGTAAATGTCAATGTCTGACCCACTTCCCTGAGGCCCCCAGTGGAGAGAATAGACACTTCTAGAGTAGTGAGTTATATCCTGAACAAACCAATTCCTCTCAAGAGACTACAGAGGGAACCTTTGGTGTCTAGTTCACATTAAGAAGTTTATGACTTGTAGACTTTCTAGGTCAGGTGAAGCCAGAAGGATCTTTTGGATCATTCACTCCCAAAAACCTCATGCCTTACTGTTTCATCCTTTTGCTTCTATGTTATGCCTGGCTAAAGCACACCTCACTGGAGGCACTGAAGCATCAAGATTTGAAGACCTCAATAGCTAATCCCCCTCCTAAGGCTTAGACTTCTAACATATCTGATCAGCCAAAATTTCGGGGGCAATATATCTGAACTGTAAGTCGTTTATTAGCACATGCAGATAGATTGCTATATACAAAGAAAAAAATACGTGCTTTAAATGTCATCCAAAATGTCTCTTCCAGAGGGACAGCTAGTATTTCTGTTAACTCTTCTATACACATACACATGTGTGTCTAAAACGTAAGACTACCTTACTATGTCAGAACAAAAGGTCTATCTAGCCTGGTATCAGGTCTCTCAGTGTGACCAAAGTGAATGTCTAGTGAAATTAATAAGATCAAGACAAGTATATATGATGTTTCCCAGGCATACTCTCCCTGCTTCCTACTCCTTAAGGTTCAAGGAGTTTGTGAGTCAGACATTTTTCCTCTGATATTTGTAATCTCATTTTACCTGATGATATTTCTGACCTCAGACTCCTTCACTGAGCTCTCTTCCTCTCCAGAACTTTCAGTATCTATAACATCTTTGTGCTGAGGTGCCCTGGAGCCAGCCTACATGTTAGGCAAAAGTCAGTTGCTGCCTTGCTGATGTAGAACCTGGCATCACCTGTTTCATTTAACACTTTCTCACTCTTGTGCTGAGAACTGAAAAGTGGGTCCCTTATTCAGACACCCAGTTCTGCTCAGGAATTTAGAGACCTTCATCCTGTGCTCTGCCAATCACCTACTTTTCAGATGAAAATCAGATGGAAAGAGACCCTTACTCAGTAGTTCTTTGTATGGAAGTCCCTCTATACCCCTAACCACCATTGCTATCCCTGAACATCTCCAAGCTCTACCCCGTCAAACACAGCCAGCAGTTCTTCTGTGGTAGGTCTCTCTACTCTGGCAATTATATTCAGAACTGAGCAGCCAATACTGCAAACTCCTAATCTGGATGTGACTAGAAAGAGGAGAGAGGGAGAGGAAAGGAGCAGTCTTTCAAACCATTCTCCAAGGAAAAATATGCTGCCTCTGTGAAGCTCAGGTTCCAAAGACCCAATGTGCCCTACTTAGCCCCAGCTGCAGCACAGAATGAGTCTTGATCAGAAAAACATGCCATTTTTATGGGTGTCAATTTTGCTATGGAATAAACTTGGAATTGTGCTCCCCTTTTACTTCTTCAGTGTAATTAATAGGCTCCTGCCTCCCACCCATCCACATCATTTCAATGGACAGAATCGCTGTTCACATGCAGCCTGTTCTGATTCCATTGCCATCAACTAAAATCTTGTTTCATTTCTGTTTAAACTCTGGTGAACATACCTTTGTAATTTCTGTTTTATTGGTGCTAAGGTCTGCTCTGTCAGCCACTTGAATTTCTTCACACAGTGACAGTAACCAAGGCTTTGGTGTCTTGCCAAAGATAGCTTCAAAGTCTGTCCTGCAAAACTGGTGAAGACTACAGACTCAAAAAGATTTAGTGACACCATCAAAGGGTTAACTTTGACATCCTATCGTGCTCTTCCTTGAGAAACTATCTCACGCTGGGACTTTGGATCAATCTGCTGCCCACTGCCTTTGCAGCATGAGCAATTATAGGCCCAAATATTTCTTTTGCTCTTTTGACACTGCCCAAGGAATCATTTAATGAAGCCTTCACAGACCTGGGTGAATATTATAAGTGACTTTTCTATGGTTGCTTATTTGATTTCCCCTGCTTCATTGTTGTTCCCATCCCTTTCTGCAAGTAAGCTAATGTATTTGATGCCTTCTGGCATAAATGCTCAGTGCAGCTGGGAATTCTGGCTGAACAGGAGCAGAAAGCAAGTTCTGAATCCCTAATTACTTTCATCACAGAAAAGGGGACTCCTGGAGTTTTTCATAAATAGTCCTGGTCTATGTGACCCAGTGAATGTCATTAAATCATGGAGGCTAGGACCTCAGTCCTGAAAAGCTAACAGCCTAATCCAAGATA
Organism: Nestor notabilis; assembly: GCF_000696875.1. Classification (NCBI taxonomy): domain Eukaryota; kingdom Metazoa; phylum Chordata; class Aves; order Psittaciformes; family Psittacidae; genus Nestor; species Nestor notabilis. Next base: position 83,807 of record NW_009914061.1, read on the forward strand.
AGACTTGGTAAGTCACTGCAGCAAACCACATGGGAGGAAGGATATTAGAGCTGACTGTGATGAATACTCTATAGTTTCAGAAAAAGTTTATAAAACCACAAATCCTTCCAAGTTTTGCTTGCTTGCTTTCAGATGTAAATAAATGCAGGCATGTTCCCCTGGCTATGAGCAACTGGTGCTTTTCCTCAGTAATGCAGTCAACATGCATTGAAAGACAATCATGAAGAAACAGAGTGGTGACTTCAGAGATTAACATGAGAATATACTTTTATTTAAAGAAAGCAGAAATTTAAACAAAGAAATTGTTGCTCTGCTGGCAGAACAAGCAGCTAGTAAGTTAGTTGAGCGCAACCCCATGTGAGACACAAGTAACACAAAAAGTTGGCAATATTTTAAACAAAATAGTTAAGCATCAGGAGCTCCTGTGTACTTTTCCTCACTCTTGGTGAGGTTTTAATTTTTCACCACACTGAAGCTATGCTTTCCCCCTAATTGTTTGTTATTGGTGGTGTTGCTTGAGTTGCTGTGAGGAGCTGTCAGCTCCCCTCCCACTCAGTGCCAGTCACAGCCTGAGAGACTACATGCACCACTGTGGATGCCCTCAGTGCCTGAGCCAAACAGTGGTTCACCAAGTAGCAGATCAGTCTGATAAAAGGTGCTGGAAGAAAGTTCAACCCAATCTAGAACAACGGTGCTTGAACTCCCACCATGTTCAGAATTAGCATATGTCCCCTCAGTGCAAACTCGGTCAGATCTAAACGTGGCATCTCCTGAGACATGTCCTACGTAGGATGATGATCTCAGGAGTTGCTCAGCACAGATCTAGATCTAGACCTCTAAGGCAAGACTGAGCTCCACAGTTTGTCCAGTCCATGGGGTTTTCATTTTGAATCTATACACTGGAAAAAAAACCAAGCTTAAGGCAAGTATGGCTGTATTTGATCTCACAGGTGACTGCACTTTCTGTGTGGTTGTTACATGGCTAACACAGCAGGGTCTCGTTTTTGGCTGGGGCATCTGAACGTCAACATAAAAGAGGGAAACAGATGGCAAGATTGCAAAGCCATAAGACCTAGCAAAAAGTTACTGGGACTTCTGTGTCTGTTTGTGGTTAGTAAGTACAGAAGGCAGCCCCCACTCTGAGCAAGACATGCTTGCAATGAAAATTAGTCCCTGTGCCAGGTAATGGTAGGCTTTGGTTCAGACAGGATGCTGGGAGGGGGCCTGCAAGCTAGTTGGAAACAGAGCTTATCATTAGCCATTTATGCATCCTTCCACCAGGTAAGATATTGCCTTTAGATATTGCATTTATGAAGATGCTAGTCTATAGAGAGTTATCTGATACATGAAACATGCCAAACAAATAACAGGTTACATTATATTTATAAGTGAAATCTATTTTTGGTTTTTTTAGAGAAAAAAACCCTAAATAGACAACAGCTGAACAGGAGACTGACATTTTGACGAAAGAGCAGAACTCAGGAAAGACGACTCTTCTGGAAACCTGAGGGATGTGAGAAACCTGGTGATGTGAACAATGTGAGACTTGGTGAAGCTCCCATAAGGTAAGTTTTATTGTCAGAGGGGGGCTCTCTGCTTGCCATTAATCACTTTTCCACAAGAATCTCTGTCAGTTTATTAGACCCCATGCTATAAAGCAGCCACTACCACTCTCAGGGTTTAGCAGTACAAGAACAGCTCTCATTGTGTGACCTTTCAGAGTGATGGGGAGGTTGGAAACATGACAAAAAGTTTGAAAAACAAACAAATATATTTTCTCACTAAATCCATTATTTATATTTTCTATCTCCCTTTCTAAAAATTTCCAGTAGAAAGTTAATTTATGACTAACACTTGTGGGATTTTTCTTTTCAAATAAATCCATTCTTTGAGTACATCATTAAAGGATGTGTTACTGTCAGGTCTAGTGAAATTGCAACTACAGTGAGTGCAATAAATAAAAGCATAATGGCTCCACTGCATAAATAATGGCTCATTATCCCAGTTTTATTGGTGTTTAGTCTGCTGAGCCAATAACTCGACCTGCATACCCAAAGAAACTGTTCTGGTCTGAACAATTTCTGCTAGATTAAGTGAAAGAAAAAAAAAAGAAGAGCATTTGTAGGAGAGAGGACATTTGGTCACACTAGTAGCCCCCTTGCATGGGCTTGCACCACTGCTTCCCAGATGAGGAGACGTGTCAGAATCCCACCTTGCCATAGCACTTACCATGTGCTTACCAGCACAGCAATCCACTGCCTTGACAGGGAGCACCCAGCCTGGGTAGCCCCCCCAAAATCCCTGCTGGGGTCAGCCTGTGGGGATAATGGTTTAGGTCTGGTCCCTCCAGGCCTTGCCCTCCCAGCCTCTATGGGACCCCTTTCACATTTCCATTTGCTGAATCTTTCTCTTCCAGTCTCTTCAACGCTTATTTCTGTTTCAGTACCCTTGAGCGAGATTATTAAGACATTAATGTTAGTTTGAAACCTGCCAGCCACCTCAGGGTACCTCATTTCCACCTGCCTGCTGATTTCTACCAGGTGTGAGCTCCTGTCTTTGCACCAGTGTGTATGTTGACACACACCAAACCAGTAAGTAGCAACAAAACCAACAGCAAAGCCACCAATCTG
>NW_009914061.1:86467-106243 GCF_000696875.1 Nestor notabilis
GGGTGAGGTTCTCGTATGCCCCCTACTCACTTGCCCTGCTCTCCAGAGCAGGCATGATTTAGCCCTGTAAGGCAGGCAGGAACTGTGTTCTAAATTTTGGTCTCACTGCCCTCTTGGCGTGGCATCAGACTCTAAAAAGACTCACAGTCACTCTGCATTTCATTGCTTGAATAATAACAACAAATGAAGTAGAAAACCCTGGCTCATGGGAAAGTTTTGACACTCAAGCAAGGAAGAATTGTGAAATATCGATCCTCAATCAGAGATGCACTTGGATGAACAGAACTGATGATCATACAGGCTGCTTCTGACATCCAAGTTCATGCTGAGTGCTTCTCCACTGCAAACACAGCCAAGGAAAGCCACGGGGCTACTCACACCAATAGGGGAGAGAAAACTGGGGTCCAGGAGATTATTCATTACTCATTCAGGCAAATGTCTGCCTGATGGGGATGTGTCATTCAGCTCATCACAAATGCAAGGCACTGAGTGGTAACAGATGCATCTTCAGGCTAAGCATATAACCAGATTTCCATGGTGTAATGAGTTACCGCTATGTCACCTGAGTCCCAATAACAGCCTGTGCCTGCGCTCCCCGTGGCGAATGGAGCACTTTGCATTTGCAGAAGTGCCCGTGTTTTATCTGGACCAGCCGAGCACAGCAGCTCCCACAGGTCACACGCTGGCCCTCACAATGCCAGAATCTCCTTTGGCAGCTGACACTTTTCCTACAGTTGGTGCTTTCCTTTCTTGGTGAGCCTAGCTGTGCCGGGTGTCCCCTCAGGGTGCTCTGAAACCAAGCCATCAGCAGGATGACCCAGACTGACCCAGAAAATAGGCAAATAACATGCAATTTTCTATAATTATTATGAATTTCTGATGTTCTCTTCAGGTAATTGGTTTGAATTATCTTCAATAGTGTTATAAAAATGGCATTAGCACAGAACTATGCTCAAAATGCTGGCATTCTCTTGCATATTGACGCTCTGGGTGGTCTAGTATTTCTAAGCCAACCTGCCCTGGGCTAGGTTTTCTGCTCCAGGCATTTTCACATGAATTTCTTCACTGGGTTGTGTGCACCATCCTCCACAACTCAAGTGATTGCACGGGCATTATGAGATCTGAATTATCAGCACAGGGATGCTCATTGCCCCTTCCCAGGACAGTAACCCCATCTCCAGCCATTCCGGACACCTAGCAAATAATTCTCTCCGGAGCTTGGCAGGCTGGCGCAGTTCAGCAAACACCCCTGTCCTGAGCATGGCTGTTAGTGCTATGGAACTCACTCACACAGCTGGATCCCTGACTTTCGAGCATTGCCATGATGAGTGGTACAAAGTCCTTTCTGGCTCCCTTTTGGGTCCCAACTCCTGGCTTGCATCTTGGAGAAGCTGCATAGGAAGCATCACACTTTACCACGCTCCCTCTTTCTTTCCACCCACAGCATCCTGTACCTTTTATTTTCATCCCATCTGTGTAATTGTGGGTTTACTTTCTGGAGCTGACCTTAGCTCAACGGTGCTTGTTTTCCCTTATGATTGATGTTTTGCACTGAAGAGGTGCCAGTTCTTCCTTGGTGCAAAACAACCGAGTTTATTACATTGCATTCATTTGCTTTCTAAGTAGTTAGATTTGCTGTAGTTGCTTAAATCCCCTCTGGATGACCCTCACTGGGGTTTTAGTAAGGTATTGCTGAAATGGTTTTATGAACTCTGTGTACTTTCTTTCATGTATGCTCCCATACTTACAAAGTCCCTGCATAATCATCATCAGTATTTTTTAGGAAAGCTGAAGTCATGAAATTACCCCAAACCTATCTGTTACTCAGAACATTTAGTTTCGATTGTGTTATCACATATGTTGGTGAGTTTTTCACTGAACACTGTAAATAATGGTGCAGAGAAAACATAACCCCTGTCCTTCTATTACAGTCCATCTTGGCAGTAGAAACTCCCTTTTTAACAGCCTGGGCTATGCCTGGCACACTGCAAACAATATATAAACAAATAATAAACATTAGGCTCCAATAACTTCTGTACTCTTGGGAGTGAATGCAATCTTTGGCAATTGCTGTGTTTCACTGGGTTTTTCAGTGTTATTCATATACTGCATTGTTTCAAAAGAAACTGAAGGTTTTGCCTTCGATATAAATATCTGATGGTGTTTTTCTAGATGGAGGCTTAGTCACCAATTTCTTAAGCTTTTTTTTTGAGTGGAAATACATGTATGGAAAGAATGGGACTTCTTTTATCATTAAAGATTAAAAAAATCAGTGCTTATTTAACTGCTAATATATAATTCCATTATCATTTTTTAAATAGCACATTACCAGTAATTGGTTTAAACTTTATAGCCACATCTACATCACATCCATTATCTAAGCAGATTCAAAGAGTGTAAAGACAAACAGAGCTAACTGAACACATACAGTCTCATGAACTAGGTTTGCAAGAATGAACCTGGTGGAAAACCTGGTTTGGCTTTGTCGATTGACCTTCAATTGACCTTCAATTAAACCACTTTTCTGGGACCTTGATGCCCCAGTGCCACGGCACAAGAAGCACACTTTATGGTGGGTTTTATGGCTGAGCACTTGCTCAAAAATAAATAAAAAAAATAAAAAAGTGTAAGGCCTCAGGCATTCTAATGAGTTAATATTTCTTACTGTAAAAAAAACTAGTGACTGATTACGATCCTTCTCAAACACATTTAAGTTCAGATTGCTGTCTTATTGAGGAGAATGTATGGGGGAGATTGAGAAGTGTAGAGACTAGTTATCAAACCAAAATTCTAATGGAGGCTGGCAGTGACCAAGAGAGACAAGCAAATCGTTACTCTGGTTTTGGGTTTGATTTTTTTTCCCAGAAGCAAGTATCAAATGCTATCTGGGTTCCTCTCTGAAGATGTCGTTACATGCAGATACTAGTCATGGCTCCCTCTGGATCTTTCTCGGTCCAGCAGACCCAGCATCCATGAGCTTTCTTCTCAGAATGTGACTTTAATTGCAACAGATTTTAAACTAATTTTATAAAATTAGTTTTTAAATCTTTATGGGGAATTGTCCTCTTTTTTTAACTGAGGATCCTTCAGATGACCCCATTGCGTCTTTGACTGCTAGAACACACACAAGTCCCTGGAGCTGGGTTTTCTGGTCTGCAGCACCAGAGTTTCAACAGACCATGGCTACAGTAATAATAACATATGGCAGGCACCAAGAGCTCCTATGTGGATACTGGATGCCAAGCTTTATTTTGAAGAGATTTAAAAAGAATATTAAAAATGCCTCTTCTTCTGCTGAAGTCCCCTGAAAGTTATCCTGATTTACAACTCGTTACTCTAGAGTACTCTTAACATTATACATTTCTGAAATAGACATTGCCTTTATTTTTAACTTTAATGATATGTAAAGCTAGATATTTTTAGTATAAAGACTCTACACTACGTATTAGTAGAGCTGTACTGATATCAGAGCTTTTTTCCTTACTCATTCTCTTTGATTCCAGAAAAACACAATCCTTCCGTGAGAACACAGTTTTATTCATGGCATTTGTTCCTCTGACTGATGAGGTTGAGGAGCACCTACCCGAAATCAGCCACTTGTGAAGCTCCGTGCTAGAGATACTCCTCATCCCAGGTAAACTTCCCAGAGGAAAATGTCTTGGTAAAACCCTGGCAGTGGGGCGGTTTTGTCTGAAGGGCCAGCAAGGCAGTAGACATGGTCTCTTCTTACCCCAACAGCAGCTGGAGGAGCACTAATTATGTACCATTAAATTGTTTGACCTGATGTTTCCTTTCCTTTTGCTCTTTGCTTCAAAGAGTAGTTTCGAAAGATTAGGAAATAGGAGGAGAGAGAGAGAAAACAAAAAACTAACAACAGATATAGTTTTTTCATGAAACACAGCAGGCTCAGAACAGGATCCAGAATAGGCTGCCAGTCACAACACTAGTAAAAGAGCTTACTCAGTGCAGAATGGTGCAAAAGGTAAAACTCATGTCTTGAAAACAGTATACATTACTGCTGCCCTGAAGAAAACTTGATGTGAATTCAGAGTTTTAGTAATGCTTTGCATATAATCAGAGCTGTCTAATCTTGTCAAACACTTGCCCTCTGGCAAACAGGCATTTCCAAGGAGTGTATCTGACAGTCACCTGAGTTTTAGAGACTGGAAGCAGAAACATCTGGTAAGAGTTATGCTGGAAGCCTTCTTCTAGCAATAGACATTTAAGCAGTTTCTGTTCCTCAGGCAACTTTAACTTCAAGCGTAGGGTGGTTTTTCCCCTTCTACTCTGAACAGTAGTCATTCGTACCCCTGTAAGTTTTGTGAAACCCAAACCATGTTTATGTCCCACTTGCAAGGTCTTCTAAAATCCCAGGAGAAAGCAGTGAGGAGGTTGTTATGAATGCTGTGAACTTCTTTTTCCCAGTGGGGATCAGCTCTATAGCTTCACAGTCATGGCTCATTAAAAGAATCTGGCCTTTCTGCCACTGGTAGGCTTGAGCTCTGCAGTATTTCTTCAATGTACACTTGTGCCAGATCCCATGGATGTATTGAATTATGATTTCTCCTTTGGAGACTATCCTATACACTTTCCACTGACAAAAGGAGAGGAACAGTGATGATGGCAGCTGTATTGAAACACACAGAGAAAGAAGCATCTCCAGTTTCTCTGCTGGAAGCAGAGGTCTGTATCCATATTATTTATGGGGACAATCAAAACTTCCTTACTAGCTCTAACTTCTTTCAACCACTGGCCTGTGTGAGTACAGCAAGGTGTTTCAAGACAGACAGAGTTAAGTAGGTAGGTAGGTAGATACATAGGTAGGTAGGTAGGTAACACTGCACCTCTGTGTTGCAGGTGGTTTAAAATTGCACAGCTAAGCACTTCCAAAGTGGGTTATTGTGAAAACAGGGTACCTTCAAAAATTGACTCCAGATGCCTGTATACATCTTTAGGTATCGATATCTCTAATCAGTTTGCATCCATCACCATGACATTTCCAGGCACACCATGATCCAGAGATACCCTAGCCAGTACAGCCTAGGTAGGATGCTGGCAAGAGAGACAGTGTATGGAAAATGGCCTGGTTTCCTCCCTTAAGTCTTTATCTTGTGTCTTTTAGTGATTTGAGGCATTTTTCTTCCTTCCCTGAATAACCAATGTGAAATTACTTTTTCTACAAGGCATTTTCTTTGCAATTCCCCAAAATTATCTGACCTTAATGAGCTGCAATTGTGTCCCTGTTGTCACAGGGATCTTCCATTTACCCTCTGGGAACTTCCCCCTGCTGAGGGTTGGAAAGCTCTGCAGCAAAAATGAGAGCAATCTGAGAAGATGGAGGCATCTTACATAACTGGAAATATCAGGGCTGTATCACAGCTGGAAGTATTATACACTTTTCACTAATCCTAGCTGTTGAAGTACACCATAGAGAGTCAGAGGAAAGCAAACACTCGGTGAGCCTTCTGAAGTTCAGTTCAGGCATTACCTAACCTTTTTTGCTCATGGTTCTCTCAGTGGCAGTGGTGGGATTTATTGCCCAGCAGGAGAAAGCTCTGTAGGCCAGCAGCCAGTGGTACTTTACAGGGTGAGAGCTATTTTAAAGTCTGTGGCTTCCTCCTTATTGAAATGAGACTTTGATAAAGAAGCCCACAGAAAACAGTGTGCAAATTGCCTGGGGGGACAAAAGTAATTCCCAAACCTACCTTTTATTTTTCCATTTGAATGTTTTTCTGGCATTTTCCCAGTCTCCTGGTGAGGCACCAATATATACAAGTGCTTCTCTCTGCAACAGTGTTTTGTGGATTAAGTCCAGAAGATCTCCAAAAAAACAGTTCAGTCAAACAACCTCGAGGCCAGAGGCAGCTACTGAAGCAGCACACCTAATTCACCAGCCTGTTTTTGCACCTTTGCTGTCTTCACCCTTTCCTGGAGCCTCCTGAACAGTGCTGTTGGTCCCAGAATACTGAGCCTGGTGCTTCAGTCTATTTGTCTCGCCAGACTCCACTAGAGAGGCAAAGCTCTGGGAATGAGGAATACCCTCCCACTGGGAGCTGCAGAGACATGCCTCCTTCCTCTCTTTCCAGAGTCTGCTAGGTTAGATGGAGTGGAGCCATGGCTTAGCCTTTTCCTGCAAGTTTCAGTACAGCATTAGGATCCAGGCCATCCTATGGCTACCATGGTGTTCAAGCTCTGCACTTTTCCTCTCTACTCTCCCCTACTCCAGTGTGCAAGCCAGGTAAGATCTTTCTCAACATTCAATGAAAGAAAAGCAAGATTTGGAATGGCACATTCCTGAAAGCTTTAGGGAAAACATCATCAGCTCAAAAATCCCTTCAGATGCAGGAAGCTGTCATTTCTGTTCATCAAGTGCTCTCATCACAAGGAAGCTGTCCAGCCACAAATACATTCAAACACTCTTTGTCTGTATCACAGACCTAAATGCAAAGTACAACACTCAGACTCTTAAGATTTTGAGTCTAAAAAGAAGCAAATGTTTGCAAATGAAGACCTGCTTCTATCTGTGAAAGATCTGTCCCAAATGTTTAAATGTAAGTTTAATAAATGCTTAAAGGAAAATGTTACTGACCTGTGTTAAAAAAAAATAAAATCAGTCCTCCCCAGCATGAAACAACTTGATACTTCTGTGTTAAGTACAATAACTAAAGATGCAGTTTTCCTTGTATAAACAAAGAAGAATCCATTGAACCATATCAATCTGTATTGGATGTGTGCTGCTGAGAGAAGTCAGTCCTGTCTTTGAAGACAGCTGTATCCCTGGGGTGTAAGTCTATATATTAATCTTGAATGTCAGCAAAGATGATTCTTTACTTTTTCTGACTTTGTATATTTCTCGTATAACCTTCAGATACATCAGTTTTCATGCTGTGGCAAAAATATCTTTATGAAATCTATGATAAGAGACTTCTGCGAGGGAGATGGCACACCACTTGCTGCTCTCCAGCCCAGAGTTGCAGGCTGGTCTCTGTAAATCATGGCTATGGCACAGAGGCTCTGGGTCAGGTGATGTGGCATGAGGTAGAGGCTGTCAGTTGCCTTGGCAGGCTGGTGGGCAGCATGGTGCTAGCTGTGGAGCTACAACGTGGCACACTGTGGTCCATCCAGCCCCACTACTACGGCTGAAAGTGTGTGGACGTGGTGTCTGCACTGTCAGAGCAGAGGGTTGCAGTAGATCACGTAGACCAGCAGCCCTTGGCGGGAAATGCAGAAGCAGCCACCTAATGCATGCTGGAAATGCATTAAAGCCCATTGAAAGTACCTGGGGCAATACCAGGAAAGGGAGGAAGGTTCATGCAGGTTCCTGTAGTGTATATTGTCCATGACATCCAGAAGCCCAGCATCCTGCCCTGATGAACAGAGATCTGGGTGGTTTTGCTCCTGCCCATGCAGCACCCAGGCTGGCAACAGAACCAGTCAGCAGGACAAGATGGTGAGCAGCACGACAGGCTGAGAAGGCTTTAGGTATTTGGCTGTTCCAAGTGTCCTCTACTGAAATATCCTCAGGGCAATGTAGGAGGGGAGTTCATCTTCCTGACCAGCAGCAGGGCACAGGACTTCTCGCCTCCTCCCCAGGGACATCTACTGTCACTGATTTGGTTGTGCAATCTTACTTCTCCCTCATCCTCCTGTCCTGCCTTCCCTGTTCCAGCACCACCATCAGCTTTGAGCCCGAATCTCCAGCCACAAGCACAAGGAGCTGTAAAACTCCCTTTCCCATAGGGCCGGGGCTGCTTCCTCAAGCTGGTCTGCAGCCCAGCAGTTCCCCTCCCAGAGCCCATCAGTCCTTTGAAGCTGCCAGGAAAACTGCCAATTGCTAATGTGCAGGCAGCAGGACTGCTAGGAATAGAGGCATCATTAAACCAGCATTTGCTGACTTGTGGCCTCAAAAGGAAAATCTGAGTGCTGTACATCCTCTACACTCCATAGGCACCGTCCCCCATCACTGTCACCCTTCTTTGGCATCCTTTTGTTGTTTGCTTTGCCAGCTGCTTGCCTTGCTCCAGAGGTCCTGTGGACAGGAACTGTCCCTGTCTTGTGGCTGGAGAAGGCTTGGTTCAGCACGCTGCTTCCCCAACCACTTGCACTTGTAAAGTGGGAAGTAAACCCATTGTAACTTTCTTCTCTGAATAACATGCTAAAAATGCCTACATTCGATGCCTGCAGGTTATCATTTATTTGGCAAAGCTGAAAACACAGGACAGATAACTCATAGGTACACCTGTAAAAATTGGTGATGCTTTCCTTCAGATCAGCTTTGTGATTTAGTAGCCAGAGGCTTGGGTGTAAGGACAGAGCAGGGAAGGGTTGGGTGAGTTGTCATTCCAGTTCCTGTCCTTTCCATGCCTCATAAAATGAAATAATGATACAGTAAAATACAGAGTTCTTCCGAAGTTGCAGTCTCACTAGGAGATGTCAAAGCTGTGATAGCCTAATGAGCTTGAAACGACTGAAGAGTGTCAATAGATAAAATTTATTGTGGGAAGATTTCTAATCCTCATCACAGCAGGAAAACACTTTCTGAAATCCCAGCACATTCATCAGTGACAGCTCAGACTGTAAATTCATGCAGTATAAAGATATATTCAGTGTTTTATTAAACACATTTTCATTTTTACGAATCCAGAATATTGACGAAATAAAAACAGTGCTAAACAAGATCTGAATGTAGAGTGTTGTAAAGGGAAAAATACTTTAGAAAACTGAATTTTTCAATGGGTTTTTTTCTAGAAATTTCTGTGTAACATGGGCTATCAGGAGTAACTAAGTCCTCAGAAGTACATCAAACAGCTTCTTCAGCTTTCAAAGATACATGGCCAAGCTTTATATGCTAAAATAAAATGTGTCAGATTAATTAAACTACCTCCTGCAACTGAGTACCAGTCCTTGTCAATAGGGCAAAGGAAGGGATGTCACGACTTGATTTTATTAAAGTTTCTTGATGCCACTTCAATTACTTTTTCATGAAGAAGCTAAGGAAGAAATGGTTACGACTGTTAAGGGGTGGGTGCAATCCAGAGATCGTGCTACCCAAAATTTAGAGTCAAAATGAAAGGATGGGAACTTATTGTTCTGGCTCCAGCACTGTGTGAATTTACTGAGTTGGTGGGAGGCAGACAGGATGCAAGAGACAGACAATCAATCACAAACCCATTATAACTTGTTACAAAAAAGGCAACCATAGGAACACACAGACCAAAGTTCAACACAAGAGAGAGTCCTTCAGCTCTGCTTGGCACTTGTAAAGCCCCATCTGAACTACTAGTCCTAGTCTGAGACTGTGTGCTCTGGGAAAGGCATGGGCCACTTGGAGAAATCCCAGATCACAGAATCACAGATTGGTTTGGGTTGGAAGGGACCTTAAAGACCATCTAGTTCCAACCCCTGCCATGGGCAGGGACACCTTCTGTTAGACCACGTTACTCAAAGATTCATCCAGCCTGGCCTTGAACACTGCCAGGGATGGGGCAACCACAAATTCTCTGGGCAACCTGTTCCAATCAGCATAGCAGGAGATACTGATTATATCAATGAGCATAGCAAGACATCCGGAAACCATGCTTGTAATGAAAGGTTTAGACCAAACAACTGAAGAAAGAGCGAAACTGGTACCAAACACAGTTTAGGTCCCAGGGAGACCCACAAGAAGAGGCTATGCATAGAAGTATCTTTAGGGACTGGCATGGGTGCAGGTGAATCAGAGTAGAGGCAAAGAAGGAATCAAGAGGCTCTGAAGGTCCCTGAAACCTCCTTGTATGTTAGCTGACAAGTGGAACACAACAAAGGGCAGCACATCTACTTGTCCATAAATCTTTTGGCCAAAAAGCCAGACAAAACCCTGGACAGACCACTCCTGTGACCAGGCTGTCCCTGGTGTCTGGGACAAGGACATGAATTTAGACTTAGATTAGATGTAAGAGTAGATTTAGATTAGATATTAGGAAGAAATTCTTTGCTATGAGGGTGGTGAGGCACTGGTACAAGTAGCACAGAGAATTTGTGAATGCCCTCTCCCTGGCTGTGCTCAAGGCCAGGCTGGATGAGTCTTTAAACAACCTGATCTAGCGGAAGGAGTCCCTGCCCTTGTTAGGGGGTTGGAACTAGATGATCTTTAAAGGCCCTTCCAACCCAAACTATTCTGTGATTCCTTGAAACAACAGCACTTTCCAAAGATCAGAGCATGACTGTAGCTATTTATATCATCCATAGTCTCATTGCAGAAAAGTCTGTGTCATCTGTCCAGTACGCAGGCCTTACCACTTGATTTTATTGAATCTGAGAGCATGATACAGAGGTACTAAGAAATTACTAGAAACCCATTACTGCTGTGTCTGTGTAAGTGAGAAGGAGAAATCAAATTTTTCTATTGAGAAGCAGATCTCCCTAAGTATCACAAGTACACATAGTTTTCCTTTATATTACTGCTTCACTTTCAAAGCTACATCTGACAAAAAAGCTAGTCTCCTTGACAACAAAATGAAGCCTTTACACAGAAGGATCGTGCTGTACGGCTCATCACAACTCCAAGACACTGTCAGTGGACAAAGGGTACTTACTCAAAATAGGAAAACTCTATGGCATTGTTCATGGCAACAATTTCCTTTACAGCCTTTCATGGGTAGCAATATGGATTAGAAACCAGGGGGATGTCAAGATAGTGAGTTAATTGTTTTTTTCAGGATCAAATAAAGCATCGTGCTGCACTAATGTGTTTTTTTTAACCTGGTATCCTTACCTGTTCCTTGTTCTATTTCTAACTATGAGTGGCAAGTCATATAAATACATCAGAAAAGTTCTTTCATATTCATCTTGTATTAGCAGTCACCTGTGTAAGACAGAAGATCTTATGATACCATGTAGCTGGCTCTTGGCTTTTTTTATGCAATTAGCTCTTTTTTCCTGCTTTTTAGTTTGGTGTAAAGAATAAGCATAAACGATGGCAACTGGAAATTCGGAAAACTAATGAGTGTTCTAATCTAAGTCCTTTCATTTTTCTTACTCAGTTTTGCTATGTATAATATTGGTATGCAACAATGGAAGTAGGATAAATTAATTAACACTTTAACAGTGAAAGTAGGGTAAATTAATTTAATACTTTTCTCATTTTTGAATGACAAAAGCCCTGGAAAGGAGTACTATCATTTATGAGCTTAATCACATTAAGCAAGTTTAATAATGTGACAGAGTACTTAGACTTACGAAACTGACTAGATATTCAACTGTTTCTACGTTTTTCAGCTTTTTCTGAAATGTCATTTTAACAGTGAAAACCAGAGTAGAACAAAAAAAAATCTCGTATTTTGGTGGGTTTGCTCTGAGAAGAAATAAGCTTTAGGAACCATAAGTAATCAGAGCTCGTTTTTAATAGCATGCTAAATTCACCACAGTCATCACAATTTTTGCCTAATTCCGAAAACCACATTTGCTGTCAGGAGTCAAGAAGTTTCTGAGACAAACACTCCCAAGTAGCCACACTAGCCCTCTACAGGTCAAGCAGAGCATTCAGCTTCTGTCTCTGAAGCAGAGGCACATTTTTAGAAGGATGCAGAAGTGTTCTCATTTTCTGAACTTTGTGTTGTCAAAGGGCTTGGGCCTTTCTTCTGTTGCCTCTAGTCACTCAGAGAATAAATCGACATGCAGAACAGAGACTTCGTTACTAAAACAAGTGTGTCATATATCTTTGTAGTATCAATTCAATTAGGACCTAACAAATTGTATGCTTGTTAGAGTCAGGATCACGGCAACTATTTTTCTTCAGCTACTGCATTTGTGATCCAAGCATTGTTGCTGAAACAGAAATTGGGAGAATAAGGTAGGAGAATTAGACAATGGAATAATTTAATGTACTGGCAAATATGGTTCGTGCAGAAAGCAGCATATTTAAGAAATTAATATCTGAAGTTTGCTCAAGGTTAACATCTTCTGTGTTGGCTGGTTTTTTCTTCTCCCAGGCCAAGAACGTGATGAATACAAAGAGGATAAGAAACCATACATGAAGTTTAGCTTCAAAAGAGTTCATCTTTCATGTGAGCAAAAAAGCCTTCAAACCTTGCCCTCCATTTCTGCTCTGGTGAGCCTGGGACATGTTATTCATGATAATTAGTCAAATCCAGCAAAGTAACAATTAAACTTTACCTAATCGCAATTCAATCTCATAGTCAATGCTGGAAAGAACTAGCCTTTGGCAACATAAAGTCCCTCCCAGGTTTCCATGCCCAGCACAGAGCCTGAAGCCAGGATGAAGCAGGGCAACCTAGCCAAATAGCCAGCATATATCCCAGGAGGTTCATTAAACACAAACTGGCAAACCACTTCTCTTCCTCTATTTTGGTCGCTGCTGCTTGCTGCCTTCCCCACACCTGAAAGTGCTGCTTACCCACCAAATGTGCTCTCAGCTCCTTGCCTCTGCAGAGGTGTGTGCAGGCATGCAGGCACTTTATGATTAGCAAAGGATTCTTCGAATGAAGAAGCACTGGCAATAGTGCTTGAAAACGTTAGCAGTGATAGCTGGAAACTCATTTGCTTCAGATAACTGTGAAGGTGCATTTAAATGTGGTTCAGAGGCAGCAGGACAAAATCTCATAAACCAAACTAGTGGGAGAAATAGCATGATGCAAGGGAGATGATGAAAGACTCTAGCATATGTCGATGAAAATCTAGAGGCAACATGCATCCAAAACACACAGTCCTGCCCTGCCTCATCCCTTCTATCTCCTATGGGAAACAGTTTGGATGTACTCCTTCTTCTGGTCTGAAAAGCATATATATAGTAAGGATCCCACAGCATTTCCATCCTTGCTGCATCCCACTGCTTCTGCTGTCACAACTACTCCTCTATCATCACCCTGAAACTGATACCACGCTGAATTCACTGCAGCAATCACAACTGTTACCTTACCCTGAAAACTGCATTCATCATCAAGAGTCGAGAAGTTTCAGAGACAAATGTTCTTGTGCAGCAGTAATCAGCTTGGCAGAGGCAAATGAACCATTTGATCTGTTTCCATGCTTTTAGATTAAAGCTTCTGTTAAAGAGAATGAGGAAGCATTGCTGTAATTTTCTCAACATTGTTTTGTTGCTAAAGGAGTTGGGCCTTTCTTCTGTCACTCTGCTCACTTGCTTTCCAGAGGAAAGAAGGAGGCAAGGGTAAAGATTCCATGTCGTCCCTATAGGATGGGGGCCCTCTGAATAGAGAGCTGGAGTTGTTGGTGGCAGCAGATTCCAGACACTGTCCCCCACACACAGCTGCCAAGCCAGACAGTTTCCCATAGAGCTCTCTGCACTCACACCATCTAATCTGAAAGAGAAAAATACAGAGTCAAAATGGTCCTGGGGATTATTGCCTGTCCTCACTGGTGCACCGTGTACCAGAGCTTGGAAACCATCATCTTAAGGATAATAGGGCTGGTGACCGCATATCTAAGCACAGCTTCTCTGTGTATTCAACATGAGGACTTCAGAAAAAAACCCAAACAAATCAAGCCTGTTATTTTTCATTTCTCAGGACTTATACATGGGATGTCAGGTATATGGGCCAGGGTGATGAGCCAGATAGCTAGGTGAGAAGGTGGGAGGTGGAAGGCAGTGGCACCACTAGACCTACCAGAACAGGGACGCATAGAGAATGAGAAACTGTCAGGAAGATCAGGAACCATTCACTGACCCCTGAAGGGAGACGAAACAAGATCAGATGTGATGATGGAGACAGCTGGATGCTTCCCTGCGTTTTCCATTTGAATATGCTGGAGTCCTCCTTCCTTTCCACCACTTCACTCTGTTTCCCTCAGTAGATTGAAGTATGTGTTTCTACTCAGTATTATTATTTCTTTCTTTCTCAGTATTATTATTTCTTTCTTATCTGCCATTTTCTCTGTCCTACATGGCGTGGCTTTCCTTTGTTTCAGCAGCTCTCCTCATTTTTTTCCCCCAGCTTTGTTCCATGTCTGTTCCTGCATTCATTTATCCTGTTGGCTGGCCATTATGCAAAATATTGTGGGAACAGGATGTTCTTTTGATACATAATTAAGGATGGAGTGTGAACAGCTTGATCTTCTGACATTTTCAGCAGGGCATTTTCATCAGGAAAAAAAGGGGGAAAAAAAGCTCTTCTGCTGTACGTCTATTTTAGATGAAAATTGCACTGGACAGAAGCCAGGTGATGCAGTGACCCCAAGGATCCCTCAAAACCTCCATTCCTCTCAGGCTAGCATGAGGAGCAGTCTCAAAGTCAGCTTCACACACTGGTGTTTTTATGGTTCCCTCAAAATTAAGACATGCAAATAAGAGGGATGAATGAGGACAGAAATCAGTCTGCTTTGGCAAGAAGTCTTTCAGTAACAAAGGACACGCAATAGCGGGTCCACTGCAGAGACCTGGCTTCTTGTGGGGTTTCAGTTCCTTTGCAACCAAACCCATATCCTCCAGAGGTACATATGGTGTGGAGAGGAGAAAATGTACCTGTGCAGAAAATTTCCTATGAGCATGACTTTGAGAAAAATGTGTGGATTGACAGAGACCAGAGCTCTCAGGACTAAGCAAAAACATATGTGCAACCTTTGGGTCTACAAATGGAAGAGAAGGATGAAAAATTGGATCAGGCCCACAATGAATTAGGAACAATAGCAGAACGCTCCGAGAGTTCTCAAGTTATTAAATAGATGTTAAGCACTAACTTTATCACAAGCTTATATATCCAGAGAAGTAATATTGAAAAGAAACATCTATCATTAGCCTAATTACAGTCAGATAAAAGATAAAGACGTACAACTTTACTGCAAAGAGGAGCTAAGCACTGTAGCATGTTACTAGTGATGGCAGCTACTCCAGGATCAGAATCTTTAAAGAAGAAACTAAGTGCTTTTCTCAGTGCGGCTGAATACCTCAAACAATTCATCTAGGATTGTCTTACAGCTTGTGCTGAGCAGCATGACAGGCAAGATGATCCTTTTAGGCCTTGAACCCTACCACCCATACTTAATAAAAGTGGTTAATAAGGCTGCCTGGCATGGGGCCATGTATGGTGGATATGCCCTTAGAGTGTACACAAGATGTACGTGCTTTTCAGGGGGTGGGATCTGAATCAGAAACAATCTGCCTCAAACTTCATAGAGCTGAGGAACAGTCTGAAAGCCTACACAGGCGTGAGCATGGAAAACATGAGAAAAAGCAGGAGGCACAAGGACCGTGGACCAAAACACACTGCTAAGATGCTTCCTCAAGTGGAGCAGTGAGCGCTGCTCTGAGCACTGTGCTCGGCACTGGAGCTGGCCCAGCATCTTGGATCCTTGCAGATTGAAGACATGCCAAGGGTCTTTGCACAAACATCTTATGAGCCTAGCTGAACAGATGTCAGAAAGCAATCAATAAAGGCTGAGAAGTAAATCAGGCTTTATTCTTTATCAGGGCATTCACACTCTTTGCCATCTTTCCCCTGATTTGTTAAATATTTCATACACTATATGTTAAACAGGTATATTAGGAACCAGAGATGCTTCCATCTATCTCTATAGAAAATGTACTAATAATGAGGGACACAAGCAATTTTGACACAATCATCCACTCTAATCTTGGAAATTCACCCGTTGTGAAAATGTCAGAGTAGGCTAATTTTATGCTGCATAATGTATTTGACCTACCCCTTTCACTCAGATGCGCTTGAAACTATTCAGCTGATCCTAAGTAAATCTTCCAATGAGCACTAAATACCCGATGTTATTGATTTATGGGTTTATTGCCCTATATATGATTATAACTGTAGAACACTGTTCAATAGGTCAAGCACTCTCTTTGCTTAATTAATGTTTGTCACAGCCAGTAACCTGAAGGCATCTTGGTGATAAAAAAAAAGAATAGAAATATGCAGCCTCTCAGCTTCGTGAAGCTAAGAAGGTATTTACACTTCCTTTACATCCTGCATTAATCTTCCATCCTGAGACACATACAGTGAGTGTTTTACTTTGTGTTGGTTGGAGACATGCACAGAATTTCAATGTCACCAAAAATTCTCTGCTTCTGTGTCACCTACAAAAAACTGGATGCTTAGTCATAAATACATGCATGGTACATGGTGTTGGCCCCTCAGTGCAGTCCTTCGTCCTTCACCTTCAGGTACCTTCATGATGCCAGCTGGTCATACCATGTCTAGCCACATGCATGCTTCCAAAACTGCAGCATCAGGTTTTTGTTTCAAGGAGGAAGAGGTAAGGGATTTTGCCCTATAGCTAAACACACATCTGGGCTTCCTTTAACTCTGTTCTCACAAACACTTTGGCTTCAGCCCTGAAGCCAACTGACAGCAGTGCTGTGCTTCACTGCCCAGAGTCCCCAGCGTCATAAGCAGTGGTCCCATTCCTGAATCATGGCATCTCTGACAGGTTTCAGTAGTCGTCAATGTCTGTAACATCATCTAATGCACTGTAAGACATCTCACCGAAACAGCAATACCTGCCCCTTTGGGCAGGTCTGAGCAAGTGGATTATGCACAGACACCTCTTTGTGTGTGCTGGAGGATTTATTAGCATCCTGCTGTGGTGCAGCCTTGCCAGCCTGGCTGCTCCTGTGCCAATAAAATTCCCCGTGCTCAATGCAGATGGGGCTCGACCAGCAGTGAGAGCTGAACCATGCCAACCTCCTTATGCCAAACAGTAACGTGCTGCCTGCCCCTCTTGACAGGGACAAGAATCTTCACATGGTAACCCCTGAACAGGAAGACTAATTGTGAACTTACAGGTTTTTGATCTTCCTGGAGATTCTCAAACACAATTTTTACATTTCTTTGTTCTTCAAGGCTGCAGTGTTTTGGCATATGTTCAGTTTTTCCATCAGTGGAAGCTGTAATAGCATCTTTGTTACATGCAGCAGAATATACCTGGTCTGCTTCCTTTTATTTATTATCATGGACAAAATCATAATGTTTTCTATCTCTCAGGCACTATTCCTGGCAACCTTTAACTCTTCTTCCACCACATTTCCAGTCATCAAGCAAATCCCTCTGCCTTCTTTTCTCATTTATTCTTGCTTAGTTGCCCCCTGAATGAATGCTTTGTGGTTGGCCCTTAGAGGAATATTTGTTTTGTCACTTTTTTCCAGGAAGGGGATGAGAACTGAATAGCATGAGAGGAAGGTGAAAGATGGAGATGTTCCTTTTTACAGGCAGGGAGGTCACTGTGACATTATGAGATTTGCCTGTTGTTTTACACCCTCCTTAGACAGATATTTCTTGCAGATCCATAAATCTTCACCAGCTGATGTCTCCTCCTGCACTCTGCCTGTGTTGTTTCAAGCAGATACCATGGATGGCATCCTCATGAAAAAAGATATTGGTGAGTTTAAACTATAGGCATCTGACTGAGGATGGCAAATCCTATTGCACTTTCTGCTAGTTCCTCTAACTCAGGCTGCTATGCCTGTTCCCTCTGCCTGCTATGGCCTGACCACAGTTCTGTAGCTAGAACTGTATGTCTCTCCCCTTTCTTGCCCTCCATGGCTTTCTTCATTTTTTGGTGCATGGATACTAACTTCATATCCCACTGCCCCTCCTTTCCCTGCCACAGGATTGTCCTGTCTCTACTCAGACCTCTGAGCTTCTTGGGTTTTTTTCTTATTAGTCCCCTAAAATGCCCAATTCTCTCAATTTTCCAGTTTCTCAAACTGTGAATCTTTTTTTTTTTCCTTCACCTGTTCCTGGGTCATTTCTTCATTCATGTGGGATCATCTCTTTTCTTCTCCCTTGCCCTTTGTCAGCTCAGACCTGGTAGCCTCAGTAGTAAACCCCACCCTGGTCCTTTGCCTCTCCAGTCATTCTGCATCTTTTCATCCTACTCAGGTGGCATCTCTGCATTTTGAACGCATGGCCCTCCACAGCTTGATTTACAATAGCTCCTAGTCTTTAGTCAGTCAATGCTTTTCTATAAATGCTCAGTGCTACTTCTGAACAGGTCTCCTTACATCAACTTCAGTCTGACGAATTTCTTAAAAGGATTTCCTTTAAGCAAATATTTAAAGCTTTGAGTTACATCATGTCTGCTCCTGGATCATTGCTGAGACAATTTACCTCCAGACCTCCAGTGAAGTTACTGGACTTCAGGAGATTGAGTTTCTCAGCAGGTCATCAGGCTTTCTTTCCCCTTCATAGTTCTACTGAACTGATATTGTTGATTATGTTAATCCAAAAAAGAACATTAATAAAACCTCCTAGGGTAATTCTTCTGCAGCAATATCTTTCATGCCGTGAGAGCAGTTTCTTGTAACCCCGGCAGCTCTCTCTGGTCTGCTGCAAAATTCACACATTATAGATATCCTGTACTGAACATAAATAATTTTTTTTCTTACTTTATTTCACACCACTTTTTTGTTCTGCAGTTCTTGTTCTTGTTCTTCTTTGTTCCTGTGAGTGACCGTGAGCCTACTACTAACTGCAGTGGGCATGTTGTGAAAATACATCAGCATGTCCCTTATAAGGCTGGAAGCAGGAGGTGTTATTTAGCCCTGTACTTTCTAACAAGGCCAGAACTCTAGCTACAAAACCAATATCATGTCAGGGGGAAAAAAAATAATAAAATAAACAGCTCTCCTAGCTGTATTTCTAATTAGAACTTTTCAGCAAAAGCTGCAGCTGTAAACAGCCAGATAGAGACTTCCGAAAAACTGTTGAACTTTCTGAAAGACAAATTAAAAACTGCATGAAATACCGCTAATCTTTTAAGGCTTTGGAATCAGTACTACTCACCAGGATATGTTTACTTTTGGAAAGAAAAATAGTATTAGTACCATGGCAAAAGTAAAGTTATTTAATATACTGTTTAACAGAGTAGACAGTAAATCATAGAAAGAACACATCAGACTCAGAAAAACATTCAGAGGCAGCACAGTATTTTTCCTGTGGCAGCAAAGAGTATATAAGAAGTCACAGAGCCTGGCGAAACAGGTAGCTTTGGTTTTAGTTTACTAAATGCAGGGGTACAGCAAGAGAAAATTATGATTCTTGGTAAATAAATTATATTTTGAGAAGGAAAATAAAAGAACTCTATTACTTGAAGTGCTTTGGACTGCCACATTGTTTTACTCTGGTTTTCTGTTCTCCTGAGTGTTATGAGAAAGGGGCTTGTTGCAGCGAGGTTGGATTCCTGTGTAAGCACCACTTACGAAGACAAAGATAGAGATCAAGCAAAACTCTCCAGCAGGGCCATGAAGAACAGGAGTGGGTGGTCTATGGAGCTCATTAGCCTTCCTAAGTGCTGACAAGAACAGATGCAAACAAAGCAGGGGATGTGTACAGTGAAACCTGAGCCCAACTCTGCAACTCGGAGATTTTCTGATGTTGTAGTAATGTGCTGGTGCATGGAATGAGGTAAAGCTACGTATGCAAAGAATGAAAATTATTTTAATGAGTAACTCCCCATAAATCATTCTGATGAATCTAGAGACACAATTAAATCTCATATACAATATCAAAAATAAGGGATCAATGTTGTTCTGCACTAGTTAGTGACTCCTTTCCTATTGAAACCCTCTGTGCTGCACATACTGTGGGGCTGTTATTCTAGTAATGTCCTGTGACCTCGTAAGGAACCAAGGTCCTGGTCTTTGCACAAACACAATCAGAAGATAATACTTTCCAGCTATGAATCAACACAATAGCTCTTTCACCAAAACAATAGATGATACAGCAGGAAATAAAGCAAGTACCAGGATCAGTTGTGAAGGGAAACTGTCAAATTTTCTGGGTGGTGATTTGCTGGGAGGCCTTGTTTGATAGC
>NW_009914061.1:106274-123480 GCF_000696875.1 Nestor notabilis
TCTTTCCTTGAGTCGCAATCAAGACTTTTCAATGCAGGCAAACAAAACTGTTATTGAGAACAACAACCTGCTGGCCACACGGGAGGTCAAACTTTAGCTACTTTGTATTATGCCTTTGAAAATCTGATTCCACTTTTCCTGCATCAGCTTTATTTTACTCTGAAGGTAGTGCAGCTTCTGACCAGCTGTATCACCACCCACAAAACATTTCCAGTCCCCTTGGTCATGGCTGTGGGCAGATTTAAGGGGATGATCACAAGAAGCTGGGCTTCAGGAGGCCAATGGGGACATGACCGGTTGGAGTAGAATGTCCAGGAGGGATCTCCAGGAGCTGGGCTGTCCAGCACCATGCAAGTTGGTCTCCACACAGGTGATGGCAGGTACCATCATGGCTGTTTGCAGCACTGGGATGATGGTGGATTGCAGTGCCTGTGAGCCTGTGGAAATCAGACATCCCTTTGATCAAGATTAATGCAGATATCACAGCTGCACTGAAGGTTCTCGGTCATTAACATCTAGCTACTGTTGTGATATGCTTGCACAGAAGCATATACCATCTTCCACAGTCCACTGTTAAAATCTTAAGGCCTTATTCATTGATGAATTTAAGATCATTTAATCCTTCATCCTCTTCAAAAAAAGACTTGTAATACGCAAAGACCGTTTTTCTCCTGGAGCACCTGAAACACCAGCTGCCATGTATCCCAGATGACAAGTGATGCTCTACCTTTGCTTCCAATCAGTAGTACCAGTGGAGGAAGCATTGCATATGCTGGCATGGGAATTCTATAAAAAAATCACCAGAATATTAAACATAGTAAGAAGAAGGGCTATGAAGACTGGCTTTTTTTTACTATTCTATAGGTTTTATCCAGAAATATCATGGAAACCACTGAGTGAAGATGGGAAACTTGTACCCCATGGCAAATCCGTGGGAAGTCCATACATTCCCCCCACTGACAGGAAAGGGGACCAGAGTGGCTAGCACAAAGTCAAAGCTAGCGATGAGAAAGCCTTGACTCCAGGTTTCCTGTAATTCTCTTGGGTGATTTGAGTTTTTCTCTCCCCATTTTCCTTCTGCTGACCTCTTATTTGCTCTTCAGTTAGACCTGGGGTGGCCTGTCACTTCTAGGCTGTAATGACCGAAAAATGTACTCTACTTAATCACGCTTCTAAAAGCACCTTGTCACTTTACTGAATTGCATACAGGCAGGATGTCTCACTATTGGAGCTAATCCCCTGCACAGCACAAACAGCTCAGGCCAGCTGGTCGATGCTCATAACTACCTAACATTTATCCCATCTAATTCCCAAAGTAAAAGCAACTTCGCAGTTAGTGCAGATCTCTACAAGTTCATTTATAGCAGAATAGCTCATCTAAGCACTAATAGAAGAAGTCTTTGATTACCAGTGTATTCATGGAGATTTAGACTCAATTGAAGTAATTAATTCCTTGTCCACTATAGACAAAATGAAATGGTGCTAGAGATTGGAAATGCATGGGAGAATATTTTCATTAAAAACTGAATATAGCCATCTAGCAGTTTTAATTAAAGTGGCATCATTTGCATTGCTATAGTTAAAAGCGTACTGGTATTTCTGGTATAAACAGGCCATCGTTTATCATAACATCTCAGTATGCATTTGCGCTGAGATAGAACATGACAGGGTGTATTAGCCTGTTTTTAAAATGTTTTTTAAAATGTTAATTTAATACATTTTCCATGTAAGTACAAATTTAAACCCAGCTCTGAGAGGAATTAAATGTCCCTACTGTAGAGCTGTGTTGTATTAGAAAATCCTTTTAGCATTAATCAAATGAGTTTTCTGCCCTGAAAAACATTTTCTGAGTTTTCAGGGTTTTCTTACTCTATATTTTTCCTATTCATCTGGATTAGGATGAGGCCAAGACCCTACCAAAGTTATTAACAACAACAAATACCAGCAACAAAAATAAGCCTTGCTTTAAACTAGCTTGGGAGTACAAGCATTTGATAGCCATCTTTTGGCAGATTCAGGCAAAAACCTTATCTCTGCTTTTCTGCATCTGCGACGTGTGGCTCACTAAGGTATTTGGGGATCACTTCTCACAGCTTCTTATGCTAGTACATCCCTGCGTTACCCTGTATGACTTCCCTAATGATCCTCCTAGGGTGTCATCTCTAGATTTGCATGGAAATTTTGCCTGAGCTGAGAAATTTTCCCTGTCCATTGGCATTTGTCAACACCTTAGTCCAGCTCCAATCTGCTTCATCATGCTCCTCTGTACACCCCTGAAAGTGCTCACATATGCTTTTTGGGGAAACACCTCCCTCCAAACAACCTTCAAAAGGGATTAAGAAATCCTATGGCGCTGTCACTCCTGCCACTTTTTGTCCACTCATATACACTATCTAGGTATCTATTTTAATTTGCACAAGCAGTGAAGAGAGGCCGTAGCTATTTATGAGCCCTGTTAAGCCAGGTCCTGTGGGAAAGCAACCCATCCTGCAGTGTGCTCGTAAACTGAGCATATACAGTTTCACTTATGAATTAAACATCTAAGTTTTCTGTAAGCATGATGATGGGCACCCCCATCCCCTCTGCACAGAAGTACTGCCAAAGTGTAGTCAGCTGGGGGTGGAGAGTAGAAAACTGGCCTCCTTGCAGCAAAACTGCATGTGCGATGTCTCTGCCTTAGCTACATGCAGAAAGAGAGGAAGAAAGCTGACAGAGTAACTGGACAATGAAGTCCAAGTAGATGCAGCAGAGAGAGGCTGAGGAAAGACAGGCTGGTCAGGAAAAATGTCTTTTCTTGCTTTCACACATCTTGCAAGCAGGGTCTTTTGAGGCTTCATTTAAAGGACACCTTGTGAGAGACTTCCTATTAATATATTAGGAAAAAAACCCACTTAGGAATTTTGACAACAGCTTTCATTTCATCAGACAGCACAGGGCAAATGAAAACATTTTGTTCTGCTCTCCTTGCTTCCTTTCTTTGCAGGTAGCAATGAAGTGAATTCCCCGGACTCACACAAGACACCTATGCCCAACCCAGGATCTGAACCAGTTCCTGAGATCTCACCTAGGGTTTTATCCAGATCCTCCATTTTTCTTGCAGATGAGCCAAAAGGGGATACAGGTTCTGTGTGCACAGAAACCCAAAGGCAAACAAAGTTTGACTACTGAGCTGTGTGCATCCCTCTTAGGCATAAGGAATATAGTCCAAAGCTGATCCTGCATTACTGAACTCTCACATTTACTAGATTATTACACACTTTTCCACTCAGACAAGCCCACTGTGATTTTTTAATTTCTACTTTTTTCCCCATGGCTGAAAAAAGTAAGCCTTGCCATTTCAAGAGGAAACTTGAGTAGCTCCTGGACAGCATTCCAGCAGAAGGAAGTGAGAGCTCACATAGCATTGCATCTCTTCCAGCAATATCGGTGTCTTTTAGAAACAGAAATAGCAAACACCTCTATTTACTAAGTGATAAACACATAAATCGAAGTTCTGGGTTTCTTCTACTAGCTTTAGAAGCTGTGAGTTATATTTCTCACTCCAGATACAGCTGCAACACACTGCCAGTGCAAAGCAGTGTTCACTTATCTATACTGATTAACATATAGACACCGAGGCTCCATTGTCCACATCCACGCTATGCTTACCCACTCCAGCACTAGGTGCTGTCAGACAACTGGAATATATCTTGGATTCCCTAAGCTATACTGCACAGGTGACTCTAGGAAGTGCTCAACAGATCATTGTGGGACAACTTCTATTCCATGGCTGACTTCAAATATGTAAGTTATTTTTGCCTGACACTGCTCCCAGACTTGCCAGCCCTGGACACTGCTGTGCTCAGCTGCTGTGCTTTTGTGGCAGCTGAGTCAGCACAATTTTTGGAAGCTACCATTAGTTACTGGGGATGTGAGCCAATCAGCCATATCCTCAAGTAGGGGCTTTGTAGAACCTCTATCTCTCTTTCTGTAGTTGGGTATAGTGTTCGATATGACACCAGCACTCATTGCCTTGTGGGGCAATCAGCTGAGTGAATAGAAGCAAAACAGTGCTGGAAGATGGGTATTCCTGCTCAATAAGCAAAATCCTGGGGCTTGTCATATTCGTGTCATATATCAACAATGAAGGTCACGTTCTGGCCAAGTTCCTCATCTCAGGAAGCTCATCTTGAGCTTGGCAGAGGAAAGCTTATTTGGCAGTATGGAAATGGAAGTGCTGCACTGGCAGTTGACAGTGACTTGTAAGTAAAATGAAGGGTGAATGCAAGATATCCCATTATGAAGTGTATCTGCTTTCTGAACAGAAGGAGGTGGTCATGAATACACAGAAAATGGGACTCTTGTACAAGTCCTGTAAAAGCGATAGCACCAGAAAACAGCAAATTGTAGTTGAGCAAACAAGTAGCAGCAGGAAGCACCTGGAAGCTACAGAGAGTCTGCTGAAAATGTACATGGGAAATTGAGAGTGGATGGCAGAATGGCATGAAGAAGAAAGCAAAAACAGTTTTCATGAGAAATAATTCCTTCTCATCCCTCTAGACCTATGCATCATCTGTTTTACTTGAGGGATGAGATCTAGCAGCATGTTAATAAGAAAGATGCCTGTTCTTCTGTGACTGCTAAATGATCAACAGTACCTTTGTAGCACCACATTAAGGCAAAGACAAGTGAGGAACCTGCTTATATATGAATGAATAAATAAATAGCTAGATAAATAGACAGGTAAATAAATATTAATCACCTCACAAATACTAAGAATCTTTTTTTCTTTCTTCTATCATGTAGGCATCTGTAAAATACTAATTGGTACAGCTTTTAAAGCACACTCTCCTGCTAGGCACCCAACTATGAATGCTGCTAAGGTTGTTTATACCTCTAACTACATGTCAGTAGTTAGGTAGGTGCATCGGTTAATACAAAAGGATTTGTGTCGTTAATTGTGCTATGTAAAAGAGTTGGTTGTGGGTGAATTTTGGAGGTCAGCTTAAAAATAAAAAAAGGCAATTCCTCAGGGGATATAAAGAATACACTGCAATTTTGCTCACTCTGAACTCAGTAGATATTCTCTAAATAGGTGGCAAAGACCCTTAACATGGCCTGTCAGCATGGAAACATAATCCCAGAGGTGTTTCTCCATGGGCAGTGTGAAGTCCTGTGCAGTGTGAGGATCCATGGCTTGGGCTCCCCCTGAGCGAGGACACCCCCTGCCCACCAGCTTCAGCGGCATCTCTTCCTTGGTGGGTGACTGCTTTCTGCCATTCTCCCAGCCACCTCACTGCACAACACGTCTGCCATTCTCCAGGAGACTCTCCCCGCTATCTGCCCATTTGCCTTTGCAGTGCTGAACTTCATCCTCGGGTGGGCATGGGGATGAGATGGGAGACCCCCACCTCCCCCAGTGTGCAGATGAGGTGGGGGCCAGGCTCAGTGGGCTTGGGTGCTGCTCACAATTTGTGACATTCCCCTTGCTTTCTGCTTCCAGAGGACTGACTTGACACTGCAAAGAGACCAATGTCCTCTGAAAATAGCATGTTGACCCACTGCTCACCGGTCCCCCAGAAATGTTGTGCCTACTGTTCATGGGTAATTACAGGTGGGTAAGAAACTCCTCTCTGTTGAAAAGATTCCTCTTATGTTGCCATGGATATGATGACCTGTTTCTAAATCCCTTTTTTCCCCCTCACAGTATATATCTCTACTATGATCTCTACATTAAATACCATTTCTAAACGAATTACTGCTCCACTTATATCTTGTGATCATCAAACTGCCCTGCAATATAGTCACTCCCAATTCACCTTCTGCCAGTCTTTACAACCAATCATCGCTGAAAAGGCAAGGAGAAGAAAAAGCTGTTGGCTGAGTGGGTTTTTTGCTTATTTCTTGTTTCTTTGAGGAACGCTTTGTGCCATCCATTACAATAAAGCTGGAATGGATGTGGTGAAAATAATTAATTTTTAAACATGTTCTCACATACAAGCTCAAGAGATTCAGAACTTGGTCGGTAATGCTAGAGAAAACTATCTGCATTAACTCTGCAACTTTTACTTGTTCATCAGCTGTAAAGTTTTACTTGATGTATGAAAGCAATGAATTTTGGGAATAATAAAAAGCACATTAAGGTAAGAAAATGAAGCCTGAACTGCAAGTCTCTAATAAGAGAGACTTTATTTATTTCTATTTTTTTGCTAACTGTGATGGACAGGTACCCACAGACTTCCTTCATAGACCTCTCCTTGGCCTGAAAATGTCATCCTAAGAACATTCTTTTCCCTCTGATATTTCTTCTTGAAAGTCTCCTTTTTCTGACAACAGCTCCTTTTGGGTCATGCAAAATGAAACAACTGTGGGTGGATCTGAAGGCCGAGTGCACCATGTTAATGTCAGAATGGCCAAAGCCAACTGCAAAATCACAGTCATTTCTTCCTCTGTTCTGCAGAACTCCTTGAAATGTTCTACTTTGCTCTCACCCACAGATTTACTCCTTTTTAAGCTCTCCCTTTTAGATGCACCACAGCCACAGTGGCAAACACCTTTGCCCATGATGTAAGAAGCAATTTGCTCACTGCTTTTCTAGAAAGGAGGGTTAGGATGAACTCCCTAGGCTGTTCCTACCTGTTGGAGGAGGGAGCGAAGGTAAACGTGGGATTTTAATACTTCTGTCAGCACAGGGAAGATGAGGAGAGGTGTATTTTATTTCAGAAACAACCTGTGCTTTTGTAGCCCAGCCGCTGCCATCTGTTCCCCCTCTGGGCTTTGACACCATGAGGCAGCACTCCAGTGAGGCAGCCTTGCTGCCCTCTGTGCAGGAGACAGCATCCAGAGGACACCCTTTGGGAAAGGGCCTCCTGGGATGGTGGGGACCATTTGGCTCCACACCAGCACCCAGGACATGGGAAGTCCAGGCTGAGCTGTCTGTATCCTCAGGGTATTTGAACTCCAAAATTGATTTTAATGGGAAATACTCTAGTGTGTGGTTGTGGCCAACACTGTGCTGACACCTCCTCTGGGACCATTCTGGGCAAAGCTGTGCCGACACGCATGAATGCAGGCACTGCAGGGACAGGAGTGAAGCAAATAAGCAATGCTCTGTACCTCTACTTCAGCAAGGCAGTCAGTCCCACCAGTAAAAAATACACTAAGGGCTTTTACACTTCTCAATTAAGTATTGTCAAACCAAAATACATAGACAATACACTAGGAGCAGAGGGACTGTACCTGCTTGGGTCCCGGCTAACAGATCCCTCCAAAATAGCTGGTGATATTAGAGATAAGGACTATGAATTTGGTTTAACTATCATGCAAAGCTAAGATAACTGTAAGTGGTGTTTCTATAATAAAAACTGAATAATATGCAGAAATGGTATTTTTTTAGTTAAAAAATGATGCTGTAGCTTAAAAGGACGTAGCTGGTTACTGTGCTTTGTGTAGTACTATTTGTAGCATCATTAAGCCTTCCCTGAAACCTTGCTACTGGAAACTGGATTTAGCCAGGGCTCATTATGGGCCCAGACAACTGTACAAAATTGCCTGCTTTATTAGTACAATGATGCCTAAAATGTTTAGACTTGGGTGCATCAAATCAAGCATCTCTCTATTTACATTCCTAAATTAGAGTCCATTTGTTATTCATGCCTTTCTTACCTGCAACAGATACATTGGGTTGTTCATATAACCCATCCCATCCTGTCTCAGGGGAGTTAGGTGTAATTAGATATTCCTCATTTCCTAGCAGGACACTGAATTTTCTGTAATGTAACCCATTCCACAGGTTTTGGCATTTCTACTCAGCACCTGAATGTGAGAAAGGCACTAGCGGGTGGTGAATTTAAGAAAATCCTCTCAAATATTTATCCCAACTTGATCAATTACTCATCATATTCTATAAAAGCTCAATACTGGAATCAGCATGTGGTGTTAGCAGAGTCAAGTTGTGAGTTTGCTGAGGCATTGCCTCACTCTTCATGCAAAGAGGAAGGGAAAGGAAAATGTAAAGTATTGAAAGTAATTAAACTATATTTCATAGACTTCTCTTGCAAAATTTTCCCCTATTATAGTTAGTCACCACTGCAAACTTGATATCTATAGCAAAATTTGCCCTGCTTAGTCCCCTTTGTAGGTAAAGACATTTTTTTAGTTCCCCAGAGAATGAGGAAGCTTTGAGATACAACTACATGCTTTTCTGAGGGGGTACCTGCTATATCTCCCATGGCTCCTGTGGCTCCCCACTACCCTGCAGGTCCTGGAGAGCTCAGCTGCAGTGATCATTGGAAGGCCTTTTCTCTGTGCCAGCTCCTGCATTACGTACAGCTAAACAATGCATGCAGACAGGGGGAATGAATGCTGGGAGCATTGCAGGAAGAGACCGAAGGAAGATTTGCCACAAGGATTAGCTCTAAAGTGCTGCTTCTGGGATCTGCAAATTCCCTCCTTTGTGCCTGGCTAGAATGACATACTTTTAATGGCTCAGTATTTTCTCCCTGACCTGTGGTGTCCGGCAGTGGGACATGCGTATGCTGGTCATAAATTCGTCGCAAGCTGCTATTGCTAAGGGTTTCCTGGCTCTCCACCAGGCACCTCTCTCCCTCTCTGGGTCATGTCTGCATGAGTTCTGTTTTCCAGGATGGGGAGGACTTCCATCTCCTCCCAGATAGACAACCCTGCCTGATTTACCTCCTCCCCATCAGTCCCAGTGTTGCAACATCCTTACCCAAATCTGGTATTTCTGATATGGTTATGATGGCAAGCTCAGCTTTACATGCAATTCCTGATGTGGTGACCGAGGTGCTGTGGGTCTTACAAGGCTGTGCTTCCAAAAAGTCCCCAACACTCCCCTTCCACTTACCTGTGAATTTTGGCCCTTCCTCACATAACTCCATGTCAATCACCTGCAAAACCCAGCCATCCCTTAGGCACCCTCTGTGACTTTCGTCAGGTGCCTGAGCTGGTATCTGTCACATCCAGTGATTTCTCACGTCATGCCCAGCAGTGTCCCCTGTGCTATTCACTCAGCCAATCATCTGGCCAATGGAACCCCATGTCACCCTGCAGTCCTAGGAGAGGGGCAGAACAGTTCTGCCACAGAGGAGAATTCAGCCTTCCTGCTGGGGTAGGGCAGCAAAGCTTAGGGTGGGAAGGAAAAAACAGGTTGCCTAATTCTAGAAAAACACTGTTGCTCCAAAAACTGAAGACACATACCCTTCGCTTGCAAAAACTGCCAGCAGCAGAATGCACATCAGGAGCAGCTTTGGGCTGTGGCACAAAACCAAACACACAGGGCAGTCTTTCTCCTCTTGGTCAAGAAGGTGCTACTGTCCATGAGTTGCTGGCTGTCCCGTAGAGGTTTATTCTTTCCTTTTTGCAGCTGCACACCACCAAAACAGAAAGTATGTGCCTATAAATACAGTGTAATTGAATCTAACTATGTGTACTGTATCCTGCCAGTAGCACTGCCTTTTCTCTTAGCCACATATCTTTCAGCACTTGCTGCTGTGATTCCACATTAATACCTCTACCTACTGCTGGAATGTGTGCTCACATCAACAGCTCCTTCCAGCAGCAGCACCATTAAAAATAATGAAATGTCAGGTTGTGCTACTGTGCATCTAGATCCATTATGGAAATGTGGATAGCAGCCTGAGTCAGTCCTCCATTCAGCCTGCGGAGGGATAAGATGCAAATAAGGATATCTATGGCTTTAAATAGCACCTTGGTTCCTGTCCATGGCTCACCTTTGCCTGAGCAGTGCTTTTCCTGAAGTATGTACGGAGCAACATTTTAGTGCAAAAGGCACTGAACGAATCTTGTTTTACTGACAGCCCTTCTGTCAGTAGACAGAACTTCTGTTATTTTTATCCACCAGAAGTGTGTGAATTAAAATGAGAAGAAAGGACATTGGAGGCTGTAGAAGGAGTGGACCAGCACAGGATTTCGGAAGATTGGGATAAACAGAAGTAATAATGTAGGGAATGAAAAAGTAGCAGACACTGTACAGTAAGTTTCAAATACTGTTAGCTACACTGTCAGATGGCCTAATAATATTGTCATTACTGATTTCCACTGGGGGTAAGGGGAAGTACTGGGGGGGAACAACTAAATTATGCAGAAGATGCAAGAAACATGGAGAATCAGGTGGAATATACTGGTGACTGGAATTTCTCGTGCAAGAAATGTGCTTGAATTCTCTCAAAACAGGTTAGCCTGATCACACAGACAAGTTCATTTCCATCTTTATTATTCCTGTCACTGGGGATACTCCACCTGCTTCTTCTAAATAATCACAGGACAAAAGAGATGCACCTAAATTAATACAGACTACATGAAGAAACACTGCTTGGTAGTGACGGGGTGTGCAATATCTCTAGAATTAGATGCAGAAATGTCCAAACCATCTCATTTGATTTGAGCCTGTGCTAGTGTAATAAAGAAAATAAACCTGCTTCTCCCTCTGTGATCCCACAGCATCTCTTGCCACAAGGATGACTGGGTTGTATCGCTCACCTGTGTGTCATACTGAATACTCACAAGTGCACACACAAGTGGACAGTGTGACCCAGCAATGGCATATAAAAGCTTTTGGCATATAAATGGCATATAAAGTAACACATGAAGGTTTTTCTGAGCAACCTGGGATTCCAGAGGAAACCCTCTTCAGGTACTTCGGTAGCTCCAGGACATGGTCCTTTCCAAGTGAGGTGGACCCATGGCCCATTTGCTCTTTCTGTGTGTGTATGAGAAGTGTCAGTTAGAATTGCCCTGCATATGTGCTCTCTGTTTTCCCAAGCCATAGCGACAAGTAAAACAGAGTGATCAAATGAGGGCCATGAGAAGGAAGCAAAGCTGTCAACTTGTCAGTGATGTGACTGTACAACCACCCTCAGCAGCTGGATGCACCTGGTCGCCCATGCAGATAATAAGGCAACCATCAACTACAAGTACTCTGTGAAGCTAACGTGCCACGCACACTTGAGAAACACGACCCATGAAAAGAACGGTTCCTAACAACAGTGCCGTACTTAAGCTAAGCTCTGTCATGTCAGAAAGTTTACAGAAAAAGAGCGTCAGCTCCACTTGATGGGGCAGTGCCATTGGGAGGAACAGCAAACCCGCAGCACTAAAGTGGCTTCTTGCCTTGCCTGGTTATGGTGAGATCACTTATCTGACCAACCATAGCTGTAAGCATGTGAATGATTTAATTGCTTACTTGCTTGCAGCCATTGTTTTCAAAACTCTGTTTTCAAAAACTCTGGATACCTCCTTGGTCCTTAATTTTTTCTGTATTGTTAGATCCTACCACACCTTTGTTGGTGATAAAAACCTGCTGTTCAGTGAACCCCTTTACTGGACATTGGCACTTTTACTATGTTCTAGGTAATGTAAAATGCTACTTAAGCATTTCTTGAAGAAAGGATAGGAAGAGAACAGAGGATATCTGAGCAGAAATGCTCTCTGCACAGCTTGCTCCAAGGGCATCATTCATCACCCATCAGACTGGGCAAGTTTTCTTACCAATTTCAGCAGATTTTGGGGGGCAACTAAAAGTCATGTTATAAAAGTATCCGAAAAGACTTAAAATTAATACAGTAAAGGCGACTATATTGAATGTCAGACTGAAACAAAATTCTCCCTATTGAGTGTCATCTTCATTTCATCTTTTAAACCATTATTGAGATACATCTCTACTAAGGGATCATGTTATCCCCACCTCCATTTATCACCCAGTTCAACATCACCACTTAAACATTTGCCATTGGCAATGGCAGTGTTTTCAAGCAACATCCCAAATCAGTGATCCATCCCCATTACAGTCAGGCTAAGAACAACATCCCTAGCTAACAGCTGAAGTTACAGCAGCAATACCAGAGCATGCTGTGTCATAAACTATACAGTCATCACAGGCACACCCCAGTAGGTGGGATAGATATAATTAAAGAACTGCTGCAGGATGTAGCCAAAATGAGTCAAAGTTTGGGGGTGTTCTTTGAAAAATAGAATTGCAAAATGCCTTTATTCTGGAGGATATTATCAACCATATCTATTGTCTACAAACAACCTCAGATGTGTTGCTTTGAGTGCTCAGTGTGAAACTGATTTTATTTTTCATCACTTCAACCACATTATTTCTTTTCTGTGTAATTTCTATGTGTTCATATTTCCAGTCATAACAGAAGACAATTACTTGCTCAATGTCTCCATGAATATTTTTTATTAAGCTGGGAAGATACAGACTTTAGAGGTTTTGTAATACTGTTTTGTCTATTCCTTATCTAGCAATATGAAAGTCATTTAGAAACAATCCTTTGTGGTTTGTCAGAATAGCACTAGATTACAGAAAAATAAAAGCAGAAAAAAAATTATCCAGTCACTGTACAATATGGACTTAAATTGCATGCTTCAGCACACTCCTGTTTCAGCAGAGAAACTCTTGAGTGTGCTCAGATACACTGATTGCTGTACTAGAACCTCCCCATACATACAAAGTCATGGAATAAATTTGGAATGAAATTTGAATGCATTTCTAAAAACTTGGAGTATAAATATTGACTGTTTTCAGTTTAAGAGGAATAAATATTGCTGCAACAGATAGTCACCCTGAGGCAAACAGTTTGTAAGAAATGTGCTATTCAATTCACTTTATTTCAACAAAAACATGGGCTAAGTTTCAGGCTGCATTTTCTTACATTGGTTATTTGTAGCAAAATATGAAAATAAAATGTTATAATACTATAATCAAAGCAACTCAAGAATTAATTTTAGGTGCCATCTAAACAAGACGTATAAAGTCCTCTGTCAAGAGTACTCTGTGTTGTGTGTTTGATTACTAGGAGCTTTTGTCAAGTTCAGAAAGGGGTCCACAAAAACTCCTGCAGCAATAATGAGCACGCCATCAAATTACAAGTGTATTTTTGTGGAGTTTTGAACCCCCTTAACTGTATTTACACATTTTTTACATCTTTTTTCCAAACATATATGCCAGGAAAACATGTATAATGTTCATCATCTTACAATCTCTTCTAGAAAGCCGTCCAAAACCCCCAGCGGATGCCTATGTCAAAGTGTGCAACAGGAGCCTGCACTTTCCAGCGCATGGGCGATCAGCATGAAGAAGGCTCCCTGATTTCCACACAAGCCAGTGTGCACACTTTATCACTGTCCCAGCATGCCCCAGACTCCATTTCCTGGAGGGTTAATGCACGTTGCAGATCTGCTCAACCCTATAGCTCTACTGTACCTTGAACCCTGATTGAAATTTGTGAACAGAACTTCTGCATTCAACATACAGCAACTTCAAACAGTATCTTTGTGTGGTTTGAGCCCACTGCCCTGTGAAATGACAGCATCAGTCCCCCAGCACTGCCCAGTGCCTGGCAAGGAGGCACTGCAGCACAATTGTCCCATTGAAGCTGGGGTAAGGTGGGATGTGACAGACACCTTGTAGAAACCACTTCTCAGTAGTGAAATTCAGGGGAGTTGAAGCTTGTATGCTGCAGAGCACAATACAACCAGGTTGGCTGTAATTAAGTTGAAAGACTGACGAATGTCAGCCTTGGTGGAGCATTGATCGGGATATATAATGTTAAGACTTCGTGAAAGCACTAACCAAAGCAGATCCCATATAAGCCTTGAGTAGTAAATGAACTGTCTGCAAAAGGATGAGCTGCTGAGTTTGGGGAGATGCTATAAGACAAACGAGCCTGCAAAATAACCAAGAGTAAATGATGGAGTAAGGGTGACATTTGCCAAGCATTTACCAGTGCTACTGGTAGCGATGGACAGAAAATACCCAGAGAAGGGTACACACATAAGCCAATACATAATTATTTTGATGACTGTACAAATACACAAGTCACAAACAGTCTTTGTCCCAGAGTAGCACAGCCAGAAAGCTCTGTGCCCGTACTGTGCCACAAGCATTAACACTTTGTCTGCTAGATGCAAGCATCTTAAGGCTGTGCCCTCCAGGCAACGTTCCTGGCCAGCCCTTTGCTGCTGAACTGACTCCGTGGTTGCACCATTTGAAGCAAGATAGCACTGACAGCACCAGGCAGCACTTCACAGCTCTGAGGCATCTGAGGCTGCAGGCGGTGACACATGAACAAAGAAGAACCACAGAACAACAGCGAACTAATGACCAATTGCCTCCTCCTTGCTGAGGAATAAGATCCTGCCAAGTTTTGAATTTCAACAGCTCTTATTAGAACAGCATTTTTTAAAAGGGCAGCTCTGCTTTTCCCTGTGGAAGTAGCATCTGTTTATACTTCACAGTCCTAGAACTACTTATGACCAGGGACCACCCATGGAAAACATAAGCCTGAGAGTATTTCTGAGAAGCTCAAACATAAAAGTACACAGTATTTACAATGGTACTTTTGGTATCATCCATCAAAGTTAATCCAAATAAAATGAGGATGCTGTTTTGTTGAGTTGCTTATGAGGAGTAATTGCCATACAGTAGATTACTGCACACTGACAGCACAATAGATCACTTTTTCATAAAAGGCAAAATTCTCTTCTACTTAGGAACAGAACAGGGTGGCATCCAGAGCTCAGGAAAGGGGCAGCTTCGAGAGAAGGACTATAGGGAATCTGGTGAGTGCCTGCTGCAGCATCTTATCATAGCACAAGGTGCTTCAGAGAGAGCTGCAAGACCCATTAAAATGGGTTTTGAATTACTCTGATGCTGGAGAAGAACCTGTTTTAGTGCAAGTAAAAACGGACCTGGAATCACCTGTTTCTGAGGACCCAGCCATGGTGAAGAGATGGATAGGTGGGTAGGAGCAGGCTGTGGCAAAATGGCACCTCTGGAACCTGCTTGAACATTTTCTTGACCCTTTCTAGCTTAGCATCATCCTGCTGCACTGGGATTAATCTGACTGATCAGCGCTGCTATTACCTGCCAGAAAACTGCAAAGCAGCTCAGATTTGCCCCTAGTTAAGA
Organism: Nestor notabilis; assembly: GCF_000696875.1. Lineage (NCBI taxonomy): Eukaryota > Metazoa > Chordata > Aves > Psittaciformes > Psittacidae > Nestor > Nestor notabilis. The sequence goes on from NW_009914061.1 coordinate 121,213, forward strand.
TTTTATAGGATATGCAGAAAAGTCTCAAGAGGTTTTCTATCTCCACTAGGTCATGACTACCAGAATTACTGAAGCGATATTCATTTCACCTCACTGTACATATCTAAACATTAATCATCTCCATCTAAGCAGGTCACCCTGGGCTCCCTTCAGACTCAGTGGAGAGAAATGGGCACCTCCAAAGGACAACTCATTTCATCCTCACATAGATGCCTAAGATGGATGTGATGAGTTGCCTTCTGGAGGTGTCTATCTGTCTCCATCAACTACACAGAGAGCCTTAGGTGATGAGCTTGCACTCAGGTGATTAACTTATAATGTCAAAAGCTAAAGGCAGATGAATCCCACATACAGTGCATTAGCATTTGAGCAGGCAGCCCTGCAGACAGAGGGAGGGTGTTACAGAGCACGCTGTTGACAGCCACTTTGGCTTCTTCTATCTCTGCAAAGATGTACCTGGTGATATATCCAGTGACTTCCTAGGAAGGAAGCAGCAAGCTGAATGCAAAGAGAGGATTGGAAAAGGAGAAGGGCAATTCATTAAAGAGAGGGAAGAAATGTGTGGAGATAATAACCAGATAACAATTCTCTGCTGAATTTTTCCTGCCCAAAACAGCATGGCTCAGTATGACCAGTTATATCTGAATGATCCAGAACCAAAGTAAGGGAGGCTGTGATAAGCCCACAACCAGATGGCCTCATACTGCCTTCCCTCTTGCATCCGCAGTTCTGCTGCGCTGGAAGGGTGGCAGACTGAGTGAATGCGTGCACACATGCCCGAACGCATATGAAATCTTGTCTGAAAGGCATGTTCCTTTTCATGGCAAGACACGTGCCACTGTCTGAAAGGAAGCAACTCAGCATGCTCTGCATCACCCATCTACAAGTACACCCAGGTCTGAGGAGCATTGCTGGGAGACTGTAAGATGGTCCAGATATGGTGATACCTCCCTACCACTCAAGCTGAGCACTTGTCCCCAACATCACTTTGGGAATGAAAAGTCCTTTTATCACCACTCAGAGCTGGGCAGATAGGACACAAAACTCTAAACCCAGATCTCTTGAGCACCAGCCTGGTGCCATAATTACTGACTAATCCTGCCTCTGTAGCCTGTCACAAGAACAGATTTCGGCAGTCATTTCAGCTCCTTTCACAGTCATATGAAATTGATTTAATTATAAAAAAATCTTAAGAATAATGGGATTTAATTGACTTAATATGAAGCTTTCTGGGCTGTCACTCCACCCAGCTTCCAATCAACGTGTACTCATTCAGCTGTGAGTGACTGATGTTTGTGCCTTTCATTATGAGCCCATTGTCTCAGTTTAAATCCTTCCTTCCATGCTTAATATTTGCATAATACTGCTTTCCTTCTTCACATCTCTATTTTCGTTGCCAGGTGCCCAGGATGAAGGGCTTTCCATGTGTATGTGATTGACACAGTCACCTCCTGCTTCTAGAAGTTTGTTTTACCTGTAGCTGCAGTATGTTAGGGGAGGATTTGACATCACCAGAAGGCATCAGGACAGAAGATCTCTTTTCTCGGTTCCTTTGGTAAAGCAGGAGATGCAGGAACAGAGACTTGGTGAAGGGATTTTTCAATCAGCCATGCTCCACAAAAGCTCCAAAAGCTTTAAAGCTGTGCAAAATAACATAGAATCATAGAATAGTTAGGGTTGGAAAGGACCTTAAGATCATCTAGTTCCAACCCCCCTGCCATGAGCAGGGACACCACACACTAAACTATGTCACCCAAGGCTCTGTCCAGCCTTGAGGATTTTGGATTAAAGTCAACTTCCTCAGAAAAAGCAGAGGTTGTTTTACTTCCATTCTCCTTGTTTTTCTTGCATCCCATGCATCCATCCTTCCTTAGAAAAGCATTAACCTTTTAAGACTTTCCTGTTGCTTTTTTATTCAGATTGTTTGATATGTGAAGAAGCTTCCATCCTATCTATGTTGGCAGAAAATACAGAATCAAAATTGAGTTTGACAAAATGGACATGGCTAGTAGAAATTATGTCATTCTCAGAGGGAAAAGCTACTTGATTTTGAGTCATTGATGGCATCTAAACTCTCTGTATGATATTTCCATAGGGTGGATATCACTCTGTACAGGGTATACAATGCAGAACCGAGTGACTTTCACCCCTGCGTTTTCATCCAGCGCGAATGCAGCGTTACAACCATAACACAAGCTCGAAGCCCCTCATGGCTCTCCCTTAACAGCCCCGCCGGATCCGGGAGCTCCCCTCCAGCACCGGCTGCTT